>NW_027497589.1:0-27652 GCF_021521415.1 Bidens hawaiensis
TGATGTATCAACAACAACAACATGTTGATCAGACTCTCAAACTTTCTCAGCGGTTGGTTGTGGATCTTGAATTTCTTCAAGATCGACAATGTCATTTCTAGTTCCTTGACTAAGAAATTCTTCTTCAAGGAAGTAGCATTTCCTCCTGACAGAAATCGTATTTGTATCAGGGTGGAAAAAGTAATAACCACTCTTGTAATAGTATCCGACGAAAATAACCTTTTCGCCGCGGGGATCAAGTTTGTCATCAGACTCACTTGTGATATAAGCATCACATCCCTATACTCTAAGATAAGACAATTTGGGTTTCTTTCCCTTATGCCATATCTCATATGGTGTTTTGTCTATCTTCTTAGTTTGAGCTAGATTGACAATGCGGGCGGCGGTCATAAGGGCGTAACCCCAAAAGGAGTGAGGCAAGTTAGTTCTACACATCATTGATCGAACCATGTTTAGCAAAGTTCGATTTCTCCTCTCGCTCACACCATTAAGTTGGGGTGTGCCAGGTGGAGTGAGCTGTGAAACAATTCCATGCTCTTTTAGATGAGTGATGAACTCTGTGCTAAGATACTCTCCACCTCGATCTGATCGAAGTATCTTAATGGTTTTATCAAGTTGTTTTTCCACTTCGCTTTGAAACTCTTTGAACTTTTCAAAAGTTTCGTGCTTGTGTTTCATAAGATACACATAAGCGTATCGACTATAATCGTCGATAAAAGAAACGAAGTATCTTTCATGGTTTCTAGTCATGGTTCTGAAAGGTCCACATACATCAGTATGTATGAGTCCTAACAGATCACTTGCTCGTTCACTTTTATTAGTGAAGGAGTCTTTGGCGAGTTTGCCAGCTAAGCAAGATTCACAAGTGTTAAAAGAGTCCGGTCCTGTGTATTCAAGAATACCTTCGGATTGGAGCCTTTTAACTCTTGCCTTGCTTATGTGGCCAAGTCGGCAATACCATAGAAAAGTATCATTGACACTAGTCTTGATACGTTTTGAAAGATGATATACGTTATTGTCAGGTTGAACATCAATCTCATAAATACCATTTCGAGGTTTAGCCTCAAAATAAAAGATATAATTTAAGTAAGCAGAAATAGCCATGCCATTAAGAACATACTTAAATCCTTGTTCAAATAACAACGAAACTGAAATGATGTTTCTGGTCAAGCCAGGAGCATACAAACAATTATTTAAAAGAAAAACTAGGCCAGATGGACAAGTAAAATGAAATACTCCAGTTGCCAGAATTGGTACTCTCTTCTCATCTCCAACGATGAGTTCCATGCTGCCTTTATTCAGTTTCCTCCACTTCTCAAGCTCCTGCAAGACATTAACGATGTGGTAACCACATCCGGTATCAAATACCCATGTGTTGCTAGAGACAGTGAAAAGTTCAATAACGTATATGGAAATACCTCCAGAAGAGCCTTCACCATTTGCTCTCTTCTTTCTGATCTCAGCAAGATGCTTGGGGCAGTTTCTCATCCAGTGCCCCATTTGGTTGCATTTGAAGCACTTGCGCTCCTCAAAGGGCGGCGGCTTTTTCTTTGAAACCACCTTGTTAGTGTTGGTGGCAACATGGGCAGCAACAACAACTTTCTTCTTGCCTTTTCCCTTAAAACCCCGATTCTTTGGTTTTGGCTTCTTGACACCAGCAGATCGAATCATCAGAACTTGATTGGTCCTAGAAGGAATGTTCATCTCAGCCGTCTTGAGCATGTTATGAAGCTCCGGCACTGTCTTCACCCAACCATTCATGTTGAAATTCATTACGAACTGGTCGTATAAGTTGGGGAGAGAGTTGAGAATGAAATCCGATGCCATCTCATCGGGCATGGGATAATCAAGTTTCTTGAGCTGATCTATGTGCCCCTTCATCTTTAGAACATGAGCACTGACGGGAGACCCCTCTGCCATCTTACAACTGATGAGTTGTTTCATGGTGTCGAAACGTTCTTGACGGGCTTGTTTCTGGAACATGCCCTTGAGTTGCTCAAGCATCTCATAGGCACCAAAATCTTCCAAGCCTTTAGCAAGCTCAGAAGTCATGGTGGCTAGCATAATACAGGAGACCTCAGCCGAGTCATTCTTATGCTTGTCAAGAACTTTTCGTGCAGCGGCTGTGTTGTTTTCAGGCTCGTTTGGAACAGGTCCATCGAGAACATACAGGCGCTTTGCCATGGTTAGAACAAGTCTTAAGTTGCGGTGCCATTCGATGAAGTTGGTACCGTTGAGTTTATCCTTCTCAAGGATAGTCTTAAGTGCGTAGGGTGAAATTTCGTTTGACGACATCTGATTAATTAAGCAAAAGTAAATTAAATTAGTATTTTCGATGTTGTAGTCCTATTATTAATGACCCAATAACATTAATTAATTAGGAGTATGAGAATCTGGCTTCTAGTTATTAAAGGCAGCTGTAGCACACAACATTTAATAAGTGGTTAGGCAGACTGACAACGATTGCCAATTGTGAATAGAGCACAACTCTCGGTTATGAGGCCTATAGAGACAACGATTGTCTGTATAGATACGTTTAGCCTCATCTTTGCCCATTTTAAGTCTCCAGACAGCTTTAGCATGTAACACGAGAGTAAAATAATAGTTGTCCTAGTACCGTGACGTGTGAAAGGGCCGGATGTGTCAACGAAGCGCTTTCACCTTGATGGGATAGGCTAGAAAACAAGTGCGGTGCTGTAGCTCCAAACACTCGAAATTTCGCAGTATACCTCAAGTGTGACTTGTAGTAGGATTGGCATAAACTATTGGTTTTAAATTGTGATTAATTTTAAAATTTACCAAATAGAGTAAAAGTCAAATTTTACTGTATTTATTATCGGGACGAATAGATGAACCCTTTCATCTCTCAGGACACTCAGTTTTAGATAACCTATTAAAAACTAAGTTTGTCGTGATATGACTAATCAATTTTAAGTTAAAATAATTTATTAGTTTTGTAAATCAAAACGATTTTAATTTGCAAAACAAAATCGGTTAAAAAAATGTTTATTTTCCAATTTATTTGGTATTAGGTCGGTGATATTATAATCCTATTATAAACAATCCAAGCAACCACAAATAGCAAATAACAATAATATGTAAATCCTTATGGCCAAAAGGTGATCGGTCTCGCTAGAGCCAATTAGGGAGACCGATCGGGTCAAGGGGTTCACAACACAAACAACCACAAGGATGGACTTCTCCGTGCATCCCGTCGTCTTGTCCGAACTCCCACTAACTCCAAGATGTCCATGAGCTCGTCCTCGGTTATCTTCGCGTCTTCTTAATTTACAAATTTATAAACAAACAATAATATGTCCTATTACAAATTTGAACCATCTTTATGGCCAAAAAGAAAACCGAAAATTAAATAATAATCTTTTTACAACTTTTGAACCAACCGTATGGACAAAACATGCTCAAACACCAAACACAACCAATCAATCACATAGGTCGGGGCCGGATTTACATATTCACAATAAACGAATTTCGGGTCGTTTTGACTTGGTCAAATAAAATAAACAAAATTTTGACCAATCCAAAATCACCCGAAAATAATTCTAGATCTATAAACTTTAAACGATTTAAAGTTTAAGATGTAGATCCGGTTTTAAACGAACCGGGATCGACTCGTACGTTGTAACCGCGGCTCTGATACCACTGTTAGGTTTCAACGGTGGTTCGGAACGAAAACGAGCAAACCATTTAGACCCGTTTTAGTTATTTATGTTGTTTCTTTAATTATTAATCTATATTAATAATCAAGCTTATAAACAAAACTTTGAAAGTTAATATATCGTTTCAATATTTATTAATCCATATTAATAAATCAAAGGATATGAACAAGTTATAAAAACCGCAGCGGAAAGTAAAACGATATAAAACGAACCATAACCGAAAACCCAAAACCCGGATCCGATTACAACAATCCGAGTACAAATAAACGAGTAAATAAACAACCATAGATAAAGGTATTCGATATACCACGGTATGAAACCGGGACGACACCGAGGAATTAACGAGAGTGCTAGAAAGGACACAATCAACAACCAACTGGAAATCCGGCAGCGGCGGCGGCCTGCGGCGGAGGTGGCGGTGGCGGATTCCAGCAGTGTGTAAGGACGGCGGCAGGGGGCTGAACAACTCAGATCCAACAGCTACAAGGGACGGCGGATGGCAGAGAACCAAGACGGCAGCTTGCGGCAACCTCAGGTCACCGGTTAAACGGGTCTGCCGGAGTTGCAGGTCCGCCGAAAAACCGGTGATGTGGGTTTTGACAGCACTGGGGTTTAAACGGAGCTGCGGTATTGCATATAATGGTTGAAGGAGGACCGGAGATGGCTAAGGTGTGTATGCGACGGCCGAAATAGGCTCGCCGGAAAAACGGCTTGGCCGGAATTCGGCGCCGGATATCTCCTAGCAGCTAGGGTTTTGATGTTTTTAACTTGGTTTTCATAAATAGATAAATAGCATGTATTTATAGGTAATTAACATAGGGTTTAATATTTAACCATCTTGGGCTTGAGCCCAATCAAACAAGTCCAGTCCATAACTATGTCCATATAAAGATTTTATGTGTCGGACCTAATTAACCTTTAAGTAGGCTTTTATCTCGTTACCCCCGGTGTAACTCTATCCGGATCACGTTCGGAGTCGGTCACGTTGACTTGACCCGAAACGTCCATAAAATCCAACAAAAGCGACATAGAATTCTTTTAAAAAAAAATATTTGTAGAATTTTAAAGGTTGGCCTTCAGGTAATCATGTTTACTTAGAATAATTAGTTACTTGCGTGGAATATGTTAGCCCGCTACGATTGAGCACTAATATTAACATCAACCATGCATGGATTATAATATTATATTTGTATACATAGCAATATAGCGTATACTTGATAAAATCTTTAATTAGTCAAACAAAATATACTGAATTATTTCATAATAACGAAACGGTTTAAAGTTTATCCATGAAGCAATATCTACAAATATTGTCTTAAATAATTGGTTGACTTATAGTATTTTTATAATCCAATAAATAATTACTTGAGTCGTAGTATATATTTTAGATACAACTCATAAACAAAAGTGTTAATTAGAAACACATTAAAGAGCTCTTGATCAGGGACACTTAAAAATAAAAGGTGATCAAGGTAAATAGGGGGTGTTTGCCTAGCTTTGATTTTTCAGCTAAGGCTTATATTCTTACACAAATAAGCTTCTTTAAATAAACTTAAAAACATCTTCAAACAAGCCTTTTCAAATTAGGCTATATAAGCTAATAACTTAAGCTTAAAAAGCTAAACCAAAACACCAAATTAAACTTATTTTATATATAAAAAAAAGCTAAAAAAGCTAGGCCAAACACCCCCGTAGTACTTTAGTTGTACGTACATTAGTTCTTATTTGAAGCACCTTACGGAAGTTATGATAAATGAAATCGATCAAGTACTACTTTGTATATAATTATAATTATCAACGCTAAAATCAGATGTTAAATCAGGTTAATTCCGATTAAAACACATACTATATAATTGTAAGAACGATAATAACAAATCACATGAATCTTTCACTATCGCCATTTTTATTAAAAATCAGTACTCATGCAGTATAATACCGCAATAAAAAACAAACGCTAGGACTTAGACTATTTTCCAAGTTTAGTGCTTCTTCCATTTCCTATCTAGAAATGATGTAGAAGATTTTTATTGCATCTGTGTAGACTTTTAATTGGAGAGACAATATTCCATGGTTGTTGAAGCTACTGCTGCAAGCAGTTGTTTCATAAGTTTTCAAAAGTCGTTTTAAAAAGTCTATAGAGGTTTCTTATGTTCTTTTGTATGTTAGTTGATGGCAGTTACTTTTTAAGTTAGGCAATTTTCAACTCAATGTATGTATCAAGTTTCTTTTCTTTTATTTTTTATTTTGAAGGTTGATACCAATTACCAAGTGTAATAACCGGGTGCGTAACTTATGTAGGGTTACACATTATGCACAACAGAAATTTTAAAAATCAATGATCCCAAACTAATCAAACTCAACCTTACAGGCTTACAATCAACTAAACCACTTTATTGCCAAAGTTAAAATAAAATTAGATGCCCTGAATTCCTTACATGTTAAAGAGTAGTCTACAGATGTCTAAAACACTTCCAATTAAAGCTCACACTTAAAAACTATGCAAAACGTACTATTCATCATATCATATCATATCATAATACGTTGGAAGGCAATTTGAACTTTTCCAGGCCACAACTGAAAACCAAAAGCCCAAAACTGGTCACGCCCAAAGTAGGCAAGTTGTAGCCCAATACATGAAACCAGTCTAGCCCAAATCTGGTAACAGGCCGACCAACCAAATCACAGCAAACTGCGGTCGGCCCGTCTCTCTAGCGGTGCGGTTTCCGGTTTACGTTTTTCTGTCTTTCCGGACCCGTCTCCGGTCCAGCCTCAACGCGGTCCGATCCTATATATTTGTCTCATGATTATGTTATTAAGTTGTCTCTCACATCATTATAAAGAATTATACATAAGAGCATTCTCATCCCACCCCTCATTTTATGTGAGGGGTGTTTTTATAATTTAGAGGGTGATTCAGGGTGTTGTGAGTGAAGAGTGTTTATATTTTAGGGAAAGTAGTGATTTTTCTGTATATTTGAAAAGTTACTGTTCATCCCCTATAATTTTTTAATATATTTTGAGAGTGGTTGTGAGTGAAGGAAAGAGAAAATGTAATGATAAAAGGTATTAAAAGTATTATTTAATTAAAATAGAGAGAGAAAATGTAATGAGTTTTAGTGTAATTTTTAGTTTAGGGATAGAGGGTGGGATGAGAATGCTCTAAGTCTCTAGTTTTTTCATTATATAAATAAAACTTTAATATCAAACGTAAAGTTGGAGAACTTTTGATTTTGTTGGGATGTAAGCGGTTTTGGGTGGTTTTTGTGTTCTTGTTTAGTTTGTTGGTGTTGTTTTTGTATCGATTTAGTGACTTGCTAGTTCGGCTTGTTTTTTTTAAATAAAGTTTTTTGTTTGGTTGTTAAAAAAAAGAGTAAAACTAACTTTTATTAAAAAATATAATCGTATTATGTATGAAAACTAATATTTTATTCTTGTTATTTTATGATTAACATAGCACTCTTATGTGTCATATTATAACATAGTTTTCACGTAAATTCACTAAAATGTTTAGCTCGTTTGATTTAAAAGAAATTGGGTTCAATCTTGGCATCGAGCTTTTTGTGTCGAGTACTTGAGTTCGGCTTGTGAGTAATTATTCAAACTTAAGCATAATTTACCCATTTATTATTTATTAATTATTTTATCTATATACATACAAATTAGAGAAGGGATCATGAGAGAATTGTTTTTTGAGATAACTAAAAAACATGATACTATATATATATATATAGTACTAATATCATATATGTAGTACTATATGTGTAGTATCATGCTACAATCACATTTATTCTTACGAGCCTAGTCAACTTCAGTAGGTGAAATCATGATCGAACTCGTTTATCAAATAAACTCTGCCTTAAACTAGAGTTCAAGCTCATTTAAACTTAGATGGATTCGACCCTTTTGATGATTGAACTCGACTAATTCAATCATGGCGATCTAACTCCTTTACACCTTCATTCATTTATATTTGTATAAAATATTAAACGTGTATTTGTTTGTATACTATATTATTTATTTAATTAAAAATTTTATTGAATGCATTTTTGTTTCGGGTTTATGCCTAACATTACCAGCACTAGTTTATATATATATAATATATATATATATATAATTAATATAAAAACCAATACTTAGGAAAATCATGTTAATGAAGTGATCTATGTAATTTTATATGCTAGAGTACGAATGGTCTCAAGTTCAAATCTCATCCATACCTCATTTCAGTTCTCTTTCCTTCTTCTTTTTTATTTGTGTTTTTTTTCTTTTTTCCCTTTTCCTTTATCCTTTCCCCCCATATTTTTGAGTTTATTTTAGTTATTATTTTATTAAAAAATAATCATAACAGTATTATACACGTTTTGAACGGTTTAATATCATGATTTTCTTAAATTACGATGTAACTCTTTTGATGTTACATTTCTACGTGTGTAGCTGAGCCGCCGCCACAACAAACCGAACACATGTAGATATCATTTTGGTAATATTACGACTTTATTTTTCGTTTTTCTTTTCAGCTGTGATAGCGAATGCATGTACATGATGGTGCCATAATGAACGATAACGACCGAATTCCCATCATGCACGTCCCCACAATAACCCACGGGTTTAAGCCAATAGTTATTAGTAATGGAAATTTCATGTTTATCCAGAGTTTGGTTAATTTGGTTCCTTCTGTACGTAGTTGTGTTGAATATATTAGCCGCCTTCATGAGTTTGAAAAATTAGTAGATCATCTAGATGGTTTAGGATAGCCGTTAAAAGCTTGTTGTCTAACATGTGGATAATAAAATAGTTGTTAGATTTTATAAATTGTAAGACTTTTTAAATTGTGACTTTCGACTGCTTAGAAATTTTAGAATTTTGGACCGTGTTTATCAATATAGAAAAATGTGTTAGATGTTATACATACATTTTATTAAAGGTATAATAGAATCATTTTTAACTCCAATCTATCTATATCTGTATCTATATGTTTTATCATCTAAGCGCTAACTAGACAACGGATGAGTTCATAGACATCCCTACTTGCTGATGTTCCATATGACATAATAGAGAAGGTTGTGGAGGCTAGTTCCTGTGTTTGATGTTAAATTCAACCCCATGACCAAAGAAAATTGAAAATTTTGTACCTAAATTCCATCGTTAAAAAATTCAACGACGCATGCCAATTTTTCTTCACATTAATTAACATGTAGTCTCGGTCTCTAGTGGCTACGTGCATGCAATGATTTTATTCACATATATTAGACTTTGTTTTTATTATACTTACATAGTTACATTTCAAATGGAAAGGTAAAAAGGAAAGAAGAAAACAGACTTTTAATTTTTTAATATTGACCACTAATAAGCTTAATGAATATACATGAAAAAACCATAGTATTGTATTTTGTTAAGTAAAATTGTTTATCATGTTTCATTCTCATTTTCTTTTAATTTCTTTTTTAAACTAACACACATCTTTATTTAGTCTACTATCAAATTTACACCAATGTTTATAATGGAACTCGAACCCGGCCTCAATCAAATAGTAAGAACATCATTTTATACACCTTAATTTCATTAGACCGAAAACCCTTTGATTAAATTGTTTATAGGTAGAAATCATAAAGAGTAGAAACATATATAATTAAATAAAAGGCTATTTAAATGCATCCTTTTTCTTTTTTCCTTTTAAACTAAAACCTCAAATTTTCTTAACTATTTCAATTTCAAAGTAGTTTTTGCCATGCTTTAGATATTTTTTCTCCTTAAAACTAAATTACACCGATAGTTCATTTTAAATGTGAATAATAAATTATTATTATTATTATTATTATTATTATTATTATTTAGCTAGCTAAATACAGTATAAGAATATTGAATACTATAGATGATGAAAAAAAATAATAAATACTTGATCCAACATTTTCTACGTTTGACTTGAGATTGTCCACAATGATACAAATATAAAGGCTCTTTATAGAGTTAGAGCATTCACATTCAATCCATCATATTATGTGAGTGATGTTTTTATAATGTAGAGAGTGATTTAAGGTGTTATGAGTAAACGAGAGAGAAATGTAGTGATTTTTCTGCATATTTGAAAAATTACTGTTCATATTATATAACTTTTTAATATATTTTGAAAGTGATAGAGAGTGAATAGAAGAGAAATAATAATGAGAAATGTATAAATAAATATTATTTAATTGAAGGAGAGAAAAAATATAGTAATTTTTAATTTAATTTTATATTTAAAGATAAAAATTTAAATGTGAATGCTCTTAGCGTTATGAATAAGTGAATAACTACAAAGTATTCACAAGGAATTATTTGTTTTCCTATTTCTCTTAATTCATTAGTACATATCTGTCACATCATCTACTTACGTTTGACTGGAATTAAGTTCTCCACATGCTCATCTTTAAAATGATGACTATATTGTAAAGTGTAAATTTTTTTAACGATTTTAGTTTGTTGACATCGGTGTTTCTCTTAAAGAGTCAACACTTACCAACCTCTTCTTACCTGAGTTCGAATTTTAGAACAATACTATTTTCCCCGATTAGGCTGATTAGGCTAGATGTTGCTGAACATAAAAATGGCGTTATCCTTGCCATTAGTGGCATACATTTGTTAGAATCGAAACAAATCCTTCAAGAGGTTGCCACAAAATTCCTACCACATGCATAATTCAAACCCAAATACATCTTCACTATCTCACACTTAGCCCATCTAGCATTTGTCAAATGAGCCAAAGATCATCGAGTGTAAAGTGTAAACACTTATCTTTGAACATTAAGAACTGGCTACAAATCCAATTTCGTGTACGCAAGTAGTATTATATCATTATGTATATGAATTTAATTAATGCTTGAGTTTGTCATAGACAATGATTAGGTATTTGTCCTTGAAGAATTCTAGAACACAAGTATATTTTAAGTTTTGAAATGTAATCTTAGATTCTTAATATTACAGAAATATAAAGTGTTATTTAATGCTTTAACTTTAATACATGTATAAAGTTTTATACTTTAACCATTCATGGCGTTCAAATGTGTTCATAACACAGTCTATAATGAACAAAAAATTTGAAATGATCTTCTCTGTGACAAGTGACAATCGCTTCTTGAAGTCAAATATAGATTGTTCGGTTGTGTAAGGCTTATCCAAAATTTAGGTTTAAATCTAATTTCTTATCAAAAATATTATTTTTAGCCGTCGGCCACTTGCTATATAAGGAATATGGCTTACGCTTGCGTTATAGGTACAATGTATTGACTGGAATAGAGCAAGATCGTAAGGATATGGTATTTGGTATTCATATTCATGAAACTCATTTGATATCATCAATATAATTATATATCACGTATATCCATTTTATTGATAATATTATGACTAAAACATATAAGGAAGAAGCCTTATAATTAGACTATCACCTTAATTACTTATTCACTATATATTACTTCATTTATTCGGTTCTTATATTTCCACCACTTTTTAAACTTGATTCCATAATCAAATGGCTTCAAGGGCAAAATATAACGTCGTAGTTGGTTCCACCAGGGCACGTAAATGTGCTCGTTTGATCATCCTTAGGATAACTATAAGCATCAGGGCACCTCGTCTTGAAATACCTTGAAAAGTCGGTTGGCTGACAACTTCCAGAGTTGCAACAATATTGATCAGTTTTGAACACGGTACAAGGGTTATTGCACCCACCAGGAGCCCGTAACTGGCTAGGGCACTGGCCATTGATATCTGCGGTACATGAGATACCACGGGTGCACCCGTTAGAATTGGGTCTAAATGTCATAGGCACGTTGAATCCATCAACAAGAGAAATGTCAAAGAAATCAAGATTGTTGAATTGATTCAGAGCATACTCGGCCAATGTGTTGGGTGGTGTACCATAGTTTTGGCACTGGAGGAGACCGTTGCAGTCGCCAGTCTGACACCTGCCTCGCCCAGAACCATCAAAGTTACAACCGGTTCGGGGCCATATACGGGCTCCTGCTGTGCCAGCTGCAACGGTTAAAGACCATGTTTGGCCTGAGTTAAGTTGTCGGCCACCGCCAGGCACCGCACCAGCCCAAACAGTGTATGGGCAGTTGTTTCTAATATTGAAAACAGCTGCATGGGTGGAGTGAAAAAGAAGAGCCAGGACAAGGAAAGTGGAAATGGTGGAGGTAGTCATTGTGGTTTTTGGTGAATCAATGTGTGACTAAACATGGTTTATATAGGCTTAGGATGGTATAGAATTTTCAAATGATATACATTGAAATTTCAAAATTGTTGACTTAATGGTTATGTAGAATTTGTGAGGTATATACTCCAAAAATACCAATTTGTGCTAAAAATAGGACACTCATAATTAGATATACAGAAGTGTCTATTAGTACATAGGGCTGTTCACGAGCCGAGCCGAACCGAGCGAAGGGCTGCTCGTTGCTTGGCTCGTTTACAACCGAACCGAACCGAACGGCTGAAATTCGAACCGAGCGAAAACCGAAACGAGCCAAAATCGAATCGAGCATTTTTCGATCCAACATCGAGCGATTTCGAGCATTATTTATTTAGTTTTCAATTTAAAATTTTCAATAAGAAACAAATTTGAAGGTTGTAAATAATATATATTTTATAAATAAATTAGTAGTTTTTAGACAAACATGTAATATATGGTAAATTTCTATTAAAAGTAAGTTTATAGTGAGATATAATGATCATGTAAACAAACTTTTAGTATGCTAAAAACTTGAATCGAACAAATAAAACTATAAAATTGATGGAATATGAAAATTTTAAAGGGGTAAAAATAATTGTAAGCTTATATGTTTTGTCTATATATTTATATATTTGTTCATATATAATTATATATAAAATAAATTAAAAATATTCGAGCCGAACCGAACCGAGCAGACCCTTGCTCGTTGCTTGGCTCGTTTACAAACCGAACCGAGCAGAGCGGCTCATTTTCAATCGAGCGAAAAAACGAGCGAGCATTTTTCGAGCAATTTTCGAGCGAGCGGCGAGCAAGTTCGAGCGACGAGCGGTTTGGACGGCCCTATTAGTACATGTATATTTAAAACTAGTTTGAGGCCTGTGTATTACATGGGTAATTGATAAAAAGTATAACTTTAACCATTAAATGAAATACAGTCAACAAATTGATCATACATTTGTTAATACAATTACAATTTACATTAAAATTACAAAAACTACATAACTAAGATTACACAAATATGTTACAAATAAGTAAAAACTTCCTTTTACACTACATTTTTTATTGTATTAGTAGGTATATATCGTTTATCCAAAATCAAAGTCATTAGTCCATGTCTGCTTGTAACTTTTAATAAGATAACATATAGGTCTGCTTATGACTCTTGATATAGCTACGTATAGTTGTTTGTGTGATAAAAAAGGTTCTCCAAGTACATACAACTCTAGATAAATGATAATATATCCATGAAACTCATAAAAAAATATTCATATACATAAAATATCATAGCTTTTAATCAATTAATATGATGCCATTTAAGAACATCTGCTCATGTTTATAAAAAAACATGATTATCCTAAAAACCATATTACATAAACTTTGATGATAAAATCATCCTTAGAATATTTAGAATTTAATATTGATTGATCATGATAAATTGTCATTAATATTTTGTGTATGACAAATTTTTAATTAACTTTATATTTTACAATTAAAAATTGCATAATCAAGCAACATAAAAACCAAAAATTAAACTATAATAAAATGATTTGTTTCATTTCATATGAATGTAATTGCTAGGAAAATGAAAAATACATACTAACCTTAAAACCATGTTCAAATAATAGTGTTTATTTAGAGTTTGAAGAATATTAGAAGATTTTAAGTTGCAAAAAGTGAATGTAGTGATTTTTATTTATAATAGGTGAAAGTAGGGCTGTCACTTTTACCCGTAACCTGAAACGCAACCCAAGAATACCCGAACCTGAACCCAAACTAACCCGACTCGAGAAAATGGAACCCATGAAAATACTAACCCGAACCTGAACCGAATTAATCCGGGTTGGTTTTTGTCACACCCCAACCTACGGCGGAAATGCCAGGGCGTAACTGATTGCTCACAGCTTTTCAAAGGTTACTATCATGCAATTTTAAATGTGACAATATCTATTAAATTTAGTTAAATAATCAATTACACCAGTCTCTTAAAAAAACAAGTACAATAAACATCCAAAATTAAATTCTTGTATCTTCTTCTCTAACATGCACCCTAAGTTGCTTCAAACAATCTTGATAATCACGTCACACGATAACCTGCATATGCGTTAAAAATACAAATAGGTTTTGTCAACACTAGGTTGAGTGAGTAAATCACCAGATTTGAGACACTAATATAATAATAAGTAAAAGTGCAAACTGTCCATGTGAGAATATACAGATAAGCCATAGCATATAACAACCAAACAATTATAAAGAAAGCAAACCATAAAGAAAGGGCTCAACCAATCCATATAAATGGACATTGGTTACCAAGCAAGGACTAAATCGTGCCATAAAAATGGACATCGGTTGCCGAAATAAGCAAATAGTGTTCAAATAAAGAAATTAAGCAAATAGCAAGTTAAACAAACTGATAAACAGACAAGGATAAGCAGTTGCGGTTGAGTACTATATAATATAAAAATATATACGAACGCATATGTCCCCAAACGGTTAAAATAAGTAAAAGAGGGGAGTGAAATACTCACCTTGATAAGAGGAACGAAATACAAGTGCGATGTGAGAATAATATTAATAAGAATTAATCATAAATGATATAACATACTTTAATGAATTTAAATTTCGATGTGATTTGAGTTACGTCTGAGATTAAGATGTTTATTAATTAATCGATTAATCTCTACGTTCATTGCTATTAATAGTCTTATTAATTATAAATTCCCCAGTAATTATCCATAATATAATATTAACTACTTAAATAATTTAGATAATTAAGATATAAGATATGGTTATAATAATAAAATATAAATAAATAAATAATTAAATATACAAACTAAATAAAATAATTTAATTGAAATATATACCTTTAGATATTTAAATAAATAAGTCAATAATATGTAAATAAATAGATAATTATAATAACGCGTAGATAATTAAATATAATTAGTACTAAGACATAAATAAATATATTGCTTAAATCTTTTAACGAAAATCTATTTGATACGCTTATTATTAATATATATAGATATATAAACAAGTTTATAAAAACGTTCAAGACGAAACGTGAATCAAAGTGTCGGGTTTTAAATAAAAAGAATTATATTTACTATTACTAATAAAATATACTTATAACGCATACATACATACGTAAACGAGCTTTTAAGTGATTTTGACAAAAGACATAACTTAATGATGTCGGTTTGATAAAATAAAGTTTATTTAATAATTAATATTAATTATAATATGTTATAAACATCAAAACCATTGAAAAATAAAGAGAGTAAAAAACCGGGCACATCCGGAACTCGAAATCAGGTATTTGGCTAGCACAAGTGGTTAGCACACACACCCCAGACCAGCTCAGCTGGGGTGCCATTTAGTTAATATTTGAAAACGATATATTAAATATAAACATACCAGTTTCCCCCAAATCAAACATGAACCCTAGATCTTAAATTGCGAAATCTGTTAATTGTTTGATCAATTAAAGTTGGGGCTATTGAACAGGAAATCCCGACGAGTAATAACATATAATTGATTACCTTTAACAGTTGTTAATAGAGGGTTGATTTAGACGATGAACGGCCGGCGATAAATCGATCAGAAACAGGGTCTTGAAGGTCACGTTAATCAAATTCATATTGAGGGTATTGTAGGCGACACAGTAAGGATTGTACAGGAGGGTTTAATTGCATTGTGGTGATCGTTTCATTGTATATTCAAAAACGGGTATAAAGACGGTTTGGTTTATTATATAAATTCGTATCTTTTTGATCTGGATTTCAAATTAATAGTGTCGTTTTACTATAGTTTTGATATAAGGACGATTTGCAAAGATCAATTACATGTTTAAATCAAAGATTATGGTACAAGAAATCTAAACGAGTTTGCGGTTTGGTTTACGGGTTTGGTATACGGGTTAGGATATAATATTATACTAGATTTGCATATTGGCCCTTGAATTATAGACGAGGGTATAAAATAAGGTTAAACTGCTGTTTCGGGTTATGATTGTATGTATCTCAAAGTTATTATGATAATTAAATAAACATATTAAACAATAATATTAAAAAAATAAATAAATAATTCGATAATTGCGGTATTTTATTGATAAAATTATCCGAACACGAAAGCGGGTCGGGTATTGGTATATAATATGAAAACCCGAGTTGTTACAGTTTTTGGGTCCGGATTCTAAGTTTCGGGTCAACCCGAATAAACTTGTGGTTTTAAAATCATGTGTATGTTTAGGTATTAAAGGCTAAGTCTTATCCGCTGGCGTTTTCAGGATTTAGTCCAAGTCGATTGTTCTCATTCCACATATTATGAATAAGTTGTTTATTGTTTATTGTTTATTATTTTGAATATAAACCATAATAAACACTTTAATTATGTACTAACCAACAAGTAACACTAACATAACCTCAATTTGTTGTATTTGTATATAACTAAAATTAATAAGTTAATATAATATTGGAATTATGTAAATAACTGATGAAAACGATATTATAGGTTTCAATATCCTAAATGATTTTTGTAAAACGAAAATAATGGAATGAGATTGAAACAAATATTTTGGTTTAAAATATCAAATGCTTTTAGTTAAGTAATTTATATTATAAGACATATTAAATTATAAATATATATATATAAATATATAAAAAAAGTATAAATCAAGTCATAAGACATATGTTTCTGAAGCATTTTGGTATGAGTTAAGAAAGAAAATATTGAAAACTAAATATTGATCTTCTTATTGCTAAAACCCTTTATACTATACAAAAAAGTCATATAAATAGTAAAATAGATGACAGATAGTTCATATAGCAAATCTTTATACATATGAATTATAATTAAAATATTTAACTTTAATGATTTAATGTTAAACACCAAGATATATATAAAAGGTATTCTCCATGTTTGTAATATTTATACAAAGTGTTTGTAGAAAATTAAGAAAATACACATTTCCTAAGTTCAAATGCATATGAGAAAATTTTAAATCCAAATTTGAAACCAATCTTATATAAAAAATTATGCATTGTTGTTCGAATCCCAGCTTAAAAACAATTTGTAGTCTACCATACAAATTCAAATTTTTCGACAATTATGCACCTTTATTTTTTTTTAATTTGCAATTACATGTGACTTTCAAATTTTATTCTTATAGGCCTGCAACTTCAATTTTAAAATTTCCTTATTTCACCATTAATGTTAATAAATGAATCATTTAGTATTTTCATTTAATATAAATAAACTTGAATTCATATATTGAAATAACTTAAAAGATAAGGACCATATATTGAAATTGGTTGAAAAAATGTGAGAATGACTATGAGATTGACAAGTGACAAAAATGATAGTCTTTTATTAGAATAGATAGATATTACACGCAATAAATACTCCATTAATTTCAATTAAAAGAATTTATGTGTATTATGAAAACTTTTGGATCTCTCACCATTACATTTAACAATACAATTGTTAAACCTTATTAAAAGGTAAGTTTACTCTTTGAAGGCACCATTACATTTAACAATACAATTGTTAAACCTTATAAATGGTAAGTTTACTCTTTGAAGAGTTGGTTTTCTTTTACTGCATGTTTTAGTTTAAAATACAAAAAAAAGTAATGATAATATTGAGTATGAGAAGAAATGAAAAGAAATTATATAATTAACAAAACATTCTCAAGTTAAAATAAAACAAAATAAAATGTTAATTATATTCTTGAGTTACATAAGAAGGAAAACATAGGAAAAAAAATCGTAAGTTTACAATTATGTCCTCATAGCAACATGAAAAAAAGAATTGAGATAGAGTAAATTAGTAATATTGTTATGGACTATAAACTTTTCCTTCACAATCATGCCGTATTTGGCTGGAAAGTTTTAAAGGAAAAAATTAATAACTTTTCTTTCCATTTCCTAATTCTTTTCTTAAAAAAAAACTCAAAAATGTAAAATTTTTTTTTATCTTTTCTTTTCCAAACATTTAAATAAAAAACTCAATAATACAGTGTTAATGTTCAAGATTTTAAATACAGATGATTGGTTCAAATATTTATAAATACAAGGTTAAAAGGATTTTTAGTGAAAATAAATTTGTTATTAAAAAAAAGAGAAAAAGAAAGAAAAGATGAAGAGTTGGTTATAGTATTTAAGGTTTGTAATGTTAACTTCATAGAAAAAGAATATTTATTTTATTTTAGTAATTTGGTTTACTCTTTTTATTATTATTATTATTATTATTATTATTATTATTATTATTATGTGTGTGTATATGTAACTTTATAAAAAAACATTATCTGTTATCGTATTTATATAATTTATTTTATAACTTTACCAATTACATCATTCTTATATATAACTGATGTGGTGTGCTGAACGTCTTAAAATATGATGGATTTAGTTTTCGCACAAAATCGTGATATAAATTTATAAAATGATTTCTACTAAGACTAACCACACACAAAATAGACAACTGTACCTATCGTATATGCAGAATAATATTCGTAAGAACCAAATATCGATCCGTGGACACAAATATTTCTAATAATTAATAAATCTTCATTTTAATTTAATCGGTAAGAGAATTATTTTTAGGGTGATTTTTAAACTTTTTAGGATAATATATATATATATATATATATATATGCATATGTATGTATATATAATATAGGTGAACAAGAAGAGAAATTCTAAATGAGTAAATCAATTATATGAAAGTTACAATTTAAAATCAAGAATCCACTCCATTCTTCCTTGATGATTATAAAGTAAATATGTTATAAACTTGCTTTAATAATGTATGATAGAATAGTCTCTCATTTCTAAGTGAACTTACCCTATGACATAAAAGAAAGTAGCATGCATAACTTCATGTCTACCACGAGAATGCCAATCTAAGTAAGCAAGTAGTTTTAGTAAAGTATAAAGATTAGGATTGACTTCGATATCTCACATACCAATTCTAACAACTTCGGGTGGTTATAGTTTAGTCACACAACCTCCCCTTGGTTGATTTAAGTAGATTCTAATTACACATTCCTTTAACATATAACTTCTTTAACTAGTACGATAACCTAATCAATCATGTTAACAATGTTATTTCAGAATTATCAAAACTAGAGAAATAGATCATAGCTTATATCTCATCATTTCTAAGTACAATATAAGGATCCATGTTTTATCTTAGATAAGTTATCAAGATATTCTTTTTGCCATTTCTAGTCTCCAAGAACATGAGTGAATTATGAATTAGTGTTAATCATTAACCTGATTTGTTGAGTTAAAGTGATAAAAAAATTTTCATTAAAGGATAATTGTAAAATAATCATGTACTTTACTAAAACAAAATCACATATTTAATATAATCATCAAGTAAAACAAAGCTTCTTCATAGAAATTAGATGATAAATGGAGTTTTAGCTCATGACGAGCATAGTTATGAACATCAAAGGAGATGAAGATAACAAACACATGATTAAACTAAAATAATCTAACCAAATATGGATGAATCTCCCTTCCTTAACGGTGATAAATGATGTTGATGATAACCTCCAAGCTTTCAAACTCTCCACAAGATCTTCAATATGAGTGTAAAGTGATCTTTTATAAGTGAAACCCGTATAGAATTCTCTCAAAGCACACAAATTGAATGCAACATGCATCTCTATTTTATAGGTTGTCTGGGTGATCAGGCACGACCCCGTGTCCAGTGAGGCACGACCCCGTGTCCAGGTGTCCACTCGCATTTAATGCTCTGTCACCCCGTGTCTTTGGGTGTCTGTTATATTTTCTTTTGTCTTTTTTGAAAGGTGACCACGACCCCATGTTCTCCGAAGCACGGCCCCGTGTCCAGCTATCCAGTATTTTGTCTTTTCTTGCAGATGTTGTCTTTTTCTTGCACCGGAAAGCATGGGGGGCGTGTTCCTTGAAGCATGGGGGGTGTGCTTTGCTGTTTTCTTAGGTTTTCTTTGATTTTTCTTTGCATTTTTCATTTGTTTTTTCGTTTGAGGCTTGAATACACATGAAAATACATTTTAATATGATAAGTAGATATTTGAACTATATTATACTATAGAAGTTGCAATTTTTATAGATTATTTGATGCTTAAAAGATGTATATTTTTATATACATCAATAACTTGTTTTTAACCCTAACTTCTAAGGGCATTCACATTTTACCCTTATATTTTGCGAGGGATGTTTTTATAATGTAAAGATTGTTTATGGAATTGTGAAAGGATAATAGAGAAAATGCAGTGATTTTTTAGTATATTTGAAAAGTTATCATTCACCCCATATAATTTTTTAATAGTTTTGAAATTGGTTGTGATATATGGTCCCAATTTTTTTTTATTTTTAATAAAAGTATACCATGTAAACCAAATGACATCTGACATATTTAACCTAAGTTGTTTACAAATTTTATTTTTGAAATTGACACTATGGTCATGGTTGTCGACACCATATAACTTAATATCCCTTAAATGACAACACCAATATCCCTTGTGTGTATCTTCATCCGAGACTTGATCTTGATTTAGCAATATATTAGCAATAGCTAAGTGAGATTACATCTTAAATATCCAAGCATAATATTCACAATAAAAAATTTTCGTTTTGAAAACTCAGTTAATGCCCCCACAATTTGGTTCGCAAACCAGACTGGTTTCATAATCGGTTTTGGTTTTGGTTTTGGTTAAAAGTAGGTTCAGGTTCACAAACAAGTTTGTATGTTCACCTCTAATTAGAGATAAAATATCTTTTGTTAGAAAAACTAAGACTTTAAAAAAGTTAAAGAGAGTTGCATTCAGATTTCGGAGTTAGGCACTAATGTTGGATTTGGATAATTAAGATACGAGTTTTGGTCAATTGTTATCAATTGTTTATGACTGCCAATAGCCAGTCTACTTTCAACAGTTGTAAAAAGGGTTCAAGCGGCCATTACCGTCTTAACTTAAAAACCGGTTTAAATCGGCCGGTTGAACCGGTTAAACCGAATTTCGTACAGTTGGCCGGTATTTTGAGTCCGGTATTTTTGACCGGTTTGCTAGAACATCGTACCGGCGGTTTTTGTCTAAAATACCGGTTTTTACCGGCAAACCGGTTTTTAGCCCGAAAATTTTTTGATACTTGCGGCCCTTATTTTTTCAAATATACTTTTAACTCAACAATTAACATTCAAACGTGTAAACTTTAGGACTATTTTTTTTAATGTGAGTACTTTTGCATTATGTTTCTAATATGGATTAACTTTAGATTATTTTTTGTTATAGGAATCATTTAGTTTTGGGTTATTTTTGGATTGGAGTTACATTTATAGAAAATTATAAGGTAAACTTATTCAATCGGTTGAACCTCCCGGTATAACCTGGTTCAACCAGTTGTAATATTTTTTAACCTTATCCGGTACAAATAAAATACCAGTTTTTAAAATATTTCTTAAGAAGATTTTAGAGATTGTGGTGGTTATAGATGGAAAGTATAGTAACATTTTGTTGTTATATCAAATGTCAAATTAGTTTGGGTGAACGGGTGGTTAGAAAGGGTATAACAACAATATGTTGTTATGTAGGGGTGTGCAAATGGCGGTTTTGCTTGGTTTTTACCATTAACCATAACCATAGTTACATAAATCGCTAACATACCTACGAATTTCGAATTGGTATGATGTGTACCCAATCGCAATTCGCCGGCGTTCCGGTCGCCGGAGAATTCGCGACTTCATTAGCCGGTACGATTCGATCCATAAAGCCCTAATTCGCGATTCAATTGACCCTGGTCCGTCGTTCTATTTGATTATGAATTCGCGATTATCATTAATTGAAATCGCTATTGCGCCAGTTGATTTTTTTGGGTGGGAATTTAGGAACGACGTTCACACTTCTCACTCTACAGTTAGTATTATAAAGGCTGTCATTATTATAAAGGCTTTCATTATTATAAAATCCCACCTATTTCATCTCTAATTGCACACTCATACTCAAAAAACATTCTGTGATTTTCTAGTATGTAACTTCTGCCCAATATTAGAAATTTGCAAATGGCTTTTGGTAGTCAATCTCAATCACAAAGAACAGTAGATGGAAGCGATACACATGTAAGTGAGACACAACATACTTACATTGACGTTGATGATGATGAGGCTGTTCATCCATCAGCAGCAGCATCAGGTGGTAGTCAATCGAAAATTGACAAAGATTCATCTAAGCCACTACTTGGTGAAGTAACATTCCATGGTGCAGGAAATAGTAAGAATCCTGGAGGTAGCAAACAGTGGACTTGCAATCACAGTAAGGAGAAGTTCACAAGCACTTACACGAGAATTCACATTCATTTCTTCAGGGCTGCTGTGGGCAAAAAAGCTGAGATTAAAAGATGCTCAGTGGCACTTAGAGATAGAGGGCTGTACGAAAGGCTTTTTACCAAGGTAAAAGAAGTTGAGAATTCGGGAAAGACTTTAAAAAAATCAGTTTTATCCACTCGTGCACCTTCAAAGAAAGGCATTGCTGAAACTTTTGGCGCCTTAGAGAGAAACATGGTGGACTTGAAGATAGAGAGAGGCTTGTGTGCAAACAAAATTTCGTTTAATGTGTTACGTAACCCACACTTTCTTGAAATGATAGATGCCATAAGGAATGCACCTGTTGGATATAAGCCACCATCAAGTGAAAAGGCAAGAACGGTACTACTTGACGAATGTGTAAGGGATGTGGAGAAGGAGTTAGCACCCGCTAAATATCCGTGGTACACCCAAGGAGTATCGATTGTTTCATATGGGTGGTCTAATGTCAAAATGAGTCCACTTATCAATGTACTTGCGGTTAATTCACGTAGTGCAATGTTCATGTACGCGGAGGATTTTTTAGGGGCAGAGAAAACTGGAGTGGAGATTGCTAACTTTCTTATCGGAGCTATTAAGACGATTGGGCCAAGCAACGTGTTGTCGGTTGTGAAGGATACCGCGGCGAATTGCAAGGCTGCCGGAAAACAGATCGAGAAGGTATATCCACATATATTTTGGTCCCCTTGTTGTGTACACACGTTAAATCTTATTTTTAAAGACATGACAAATGCATTTTTTTTGGATGTTTTGACACTTATAAAAGAGGCAAGGATGTTGTTAAGTATTTCCTTAACCACACTCATGCTTTAGCAATTTTCAAAGAAAACTCAAAGATTGAATTATTGAAAGTTGCAAAGACTCGTTTTGCATCACATTATATTCTCTTGAGTAGGTTATTGAAATGTTGAGAGGCACTAGCAACAGTTACCGTCCTCAATTCTTGGAGGGAAATGGTGAAAAGTGGGGACGGAAATAGTCGAATAACCGGGGAAAATGTGGCTAAGACCATCAAAGATGACTTGTTTTAGGAAGATGTTGAGAACATATTAGCCATCACAAAACCAATTTATTTGCTAGTTAAATTTTGTGATGGTGAAGGTCCTAGAATGGGAGAAATTTATGAGAAAATGGATAACATGGTTGGTGAAATTAAAGATATTATGGTGGAAAACAAGTTCTCGAGTTATTTCCCTGAAATTAAAGCGATTGTTGTGGCTCGATGGAATAAGATGACAATCCCTCTTCATTGTTTAGGCTTTGCTTTAAGTCCTAAATTTTATGATAGATACTATTTAGAGAAGTTGGCACCTGGTGGAGAGCGTAGAAAGGCTCCTAACGGTGACAAAGAAGTTACACTTGGTGTTATGGAGGCGTTTGAAAGAATTTCTGAAAATGAGGCTGAACGACAAGTGTTGCAACAACAATTTGCAACTTTTCATAGAAAGGATTATATGCAAGAGCCGCAACGCAAGCCAATGTTGTCGTTATGGATGCAATTGATTGGTGGGCTACGTATGGATCGGAGACACCCGAATTAGCCGAAGTAGCAAAAAAGGTACTTTCACAACCAATTAGTAGCTCTTCGGCCGAGAGAAATTGGAGTACATACTCCTATATCCATAACGTGAAGCGAAATCGTTTAAATTCCAAGAGAGAGGACAAACTAGTGTTTATTCGCTCTAACATTAGGCTTCAATTGTGTTTTACGGAATCTTATAAATCGGGCCCGCAAAAAAAGTGGGATATCAATCCGGAAAGCGCTTACATAGAACGCTCAAGTGCTAGATTGGAGGGAATGATGTGGGATGATCTTGATGACGAAGGGGTTCAAATGGGGGAGGAAAAAGGAAAAGACAAGGTTAGAACTTTATTGTTTTAACTTTTGAAATCTGAACTTTCTGTTTTGAATGTCTTTCTTATTATGTTTTGAACTTATTTTGTACTTTGTAACTTTGTTTTGTATGGTGGTACCTTCACTATATTAGTAATGAAGCTTTTGTTTTGTAGTTTGAAGTATTTTTCAGTTTTAATTATCGATACGGGACTTGAATTGGTATCAGAGCCAAGTTCAAGAAATCGATAATCAGCGGCGTTGAGTGGTGGCTTGAGGAGGAGCTATCATCGTTGCATATCGGAACCAAGTTGGGTTTCCGAATCGAAGTGTGTTTTTTGTTAAAACGGGTTAGTCGAAACTGTGTCGGTGGTTCTTTCTGTCCAACGGAAGTGATAAGAAGAACACAAGGGTTCTGAGTTATTTGCTTGAGCCGACATCGGAATATTTTATTGTAACCACGTGGGGGTTTGTTGTTTGTTTCGGTGCAATTCAAAGACAAGAAAACGATATTTTTTTGTATACTATTAGGAGGGTTGTTTTCTTTTATTACTTGAAAGGCAAGGTTAAAAAGAATAAACAACACAAAAAGTCAACAAAGGTTATTCTTGAGTTGTTTGTAGAGGGCACGATTCCACGAAGTCACGACAAAGAAAAGTTAAGGTGCTTTAACTTTTTGTTTTTGGTTCAACAAGTTTAGTTGATTATTATTGTTGGTTTTTATTTGGGTTGAACAAGAAAGGTTCAATTCAGAATTCGTTTTATACGGTTTAAACGAGTTAGGTTTTAACCAAGGTTTGAGCAAGCGTGTTTGGTTCTGAAAAGTTGTTCAGACTGATTTGTTCGTACTTGTTTCAACGGATTGAAGCAAGGGGGTTTGACACCGTCAATGGCAGGTGACAAAGAAGATCCGATAATCCAACCCAAAGCGAGTGGGGGGATATCGCTGCAGGTTCCAAATTTGAATGGAACTAATTACATCACATGGGCGATTGTGGTGGAAGCGATCTTAGATGATCAAGTGTTATGGGAAGTTGTTCAACCGAATGAGGGTGCGGTTATTGATGCGAAGAAGAATAAAACGGCAAGGTCGTTTTAGTTCCAAGTTATGGAAGGTAATATTCTTCTTAAGGTTTCTCAATACAAGAATGCTCGAGAAATATGGGCGGCTTTGAAGGCACAGTTTGTTGGGGCCGAGCGAGTCCTAAAGGCTCGACTCCTGACGTTGAAAAGTGAATTTGAGAAACTCAAGATGGCGAAAGACGAGTTTGTTGATCAGTTTGCGGGAAAGATAACTGGTATGGTTTCAAAGGAACGGGTCTTGGTCACGTATTCGAGCAAGATGTATTGGTGAAAAAGTTACTTGACGCGGTTCCAGACAAATACTTCAACTTGGTAGCCTCAATCGAGCAAACGGTTGATCTCGATAGTATGAGGTTTGAAGATGATGTTGGAAGACTTAAGGCGTTTGAGGAATGTCTTCTAGGGAGAGAGTGCGCTTCAAATTCACAAGGTCAGTTGCTTTTCAATCGGACATAAAGTAATTACAAAGGGAAGTCGTATGATCAGTCCGGTAGCCGAGGTAAGGGTTGGCCGAGTTCACAGGGACGTGGAAGAGGCCGGGAAACCGGAGGTCAAGACCGAGAGGATGAGGATCAAGATGGTTTTGAAAACCGAGATTGTCAACATCGTGGGTCAAGGTATACGTACCAAAGAAAGGATCGTCAATGGAGAAGGAAGGATATGTCACAGGTTCAGTGTTACCGTTGTGATGAGTTCGGTAACTTTGCATCTTCGTGTCCGGAATATATGAAGAAAAAGGAAGAATCTAATTTGAACAAAATTAATGATTTTGATCCAAGTTTATTTATGATTAAAGGTGATCAGAAAACGGTTTTTCTGAATGAAGATGGTGTGATTCCAAAGCGTTTCGAAACCAAACCGATGGAGAAAGATGTTTGGTATCTCGATAACGGAGCATCGAATCACATGACGGGTAATAAATTGTATTTTTATGAATTGAATGAAAAAGTCCCAGGAACGGTGAAGTTTGGAGATGAATATTGTATTGATATTCGGGGAAAGGGTCAGTCTTAATTGAAGGAAAAACGAGGAAGTAACGTTTGTTGACCGATGTCTACTACATTCCCAGCCTACAGTGTAATATCATAAGTCTTGGTCAAGCAACGGAAGGTGGATGCGAGATTCACATGAAACATGATTTGCTAACCATTAAAGATGATACAGGTAAGCTTTTGATGAAGGTGACAAGGACCAAGAATCGATTATACAAGATTAGCCTCAAGATAACAAGTCCCGATAAACTAGGTATCATTGGAATGAAGAATTTTGCAGGTAGGGATCTTCAAAGTATTGGACTGAAAGAATACATGTCGGTTACGAGTCAGATTCCAATCAAAGATCCAAGTTCCAAAATTCAAAGTCCAAAGAAGAGAGTTCAAGAAACTAAACGCGTGATCAATGAAGTGATTCAAGCCCAAGGGAAGGCGTCTAATGATCAAACGAAGCAAGTGTGTCTTCTAGCCAAGTGGAGCCGAAAGAACATTGCAAGAGATCATGAAAAGTCCCGGGAGAATCAAGAGAATGATGATAAGCGTGAAGTTGAAGATACGCCAATTTCGAGTAGGAAATTAGGGGGTGAGTCAGGTGGCTCGGGTACAACAACTGCGGGGGTGATTGTTGGCTCAATTGTTGTTTTGCCCGAGTGTAAGGCCCAACCCAAGAATTAGGGTTATATTATATTTGGTAGTGTCTTGGCTAGCAAGTTAGGTTAGTCTATATAAACCGAGTTATGGTTAGACATTAGAGATGGTGGAGTTGGTGTAACCAAGTTAGGGTTCATCAAGAGTCAAACCGAGTTAGGGTTTGAGAGGTTTGTAATCAGTTTTTTGAGTTATATTTTTTAATTAATATAAACGAGAGTTATTCGTTTAGTTTGTGTGTTGATTATCGATACGGGACTTGACATCCCTATTGTTATGGATAACCAATTTGGTTTATTTGGTTGGGCGGTATCATATGAATATATATATATATATATATATATATATATATATATATGGAAAGGATCAAGAGAGAACTCACTGTTAGGGAGAGAACTAGAGAACTCTTAAGTATATGGTTATTTTTGTAAAAATGCTTCAAGTATATCTTAACACACCTGAAACAACCTTCCCTTGTGTGAACCCTACTATGTGCGACTGATTATCCCCAAACACCTACAGATTGTGAATCCTTATACGTATAGATCGTGAATCGTTACAAATTGATGATTAAGAACCCTAAATAATCAAATAAATTGAATACTGTTCCTCTGACTATGCGGTTACACAGATCCAACCATTAATCATCTCTTCATCTTTGATTTCAACCATTATACACTTCTGAAGGTAAGTTTGAATTCAGACCTTTATCTTCCTTAATCGCGTGAGTTTTTACTGTTAAATTGATTATATATTGCTCTATCTTCACATTCTACGATCAACAATGACTTTATAATTCCATAATTTAGCGAATCTAGTTCAAAACGGCTTAAATTAGGTGATTCTTGGTGAAAAACGACCAAAA
>NW_027497590.1:0-142706 GCF_021521415.1 Bidens hawaiensis
TTCGCTGAGGGTTTATTGAAAAAATGTTTGACCAATTTTGACCATCGGCCCTTTATATAGCTTTGGAAAACCCCAGGGGAGAAGTTAGGGTAACTTCGCCCCTTTAATTAACATCGCCCCCTTAGTCAACTTCGCTAGAAGTCAATATAGATTAAAGTTAACTTCGCTTAAAGTCAAGTTCGCCCCAAAGTTAAGTTAAATAGCATTAAGAAAATACGATCAAAAACAAGTAACCAAATGTTTATGAAAACAAACCGTAAGACAAAATACATAACAAAGGTTAAATAAAAGAACGGGATCAAATTTCAGTCTTGATCGAACCCTGCATGTTTTTAGAAAAGATCCAAACAGGAATCATACTGACTAAGAGGCTGTCACATAGATCCATGTTCAGCGGTATTATGACATAGAGAAACAGGTTGCA
Organism: Bidens hawaiensis; assembly: GCF_021521415.1. Taxonomy (NCBI): domain Eukaryota; kingdom Viridiplantae; phylum Streptophyta; class Magnoliopsida; order Asterales; family Asteraceae; genus Bidens; species Bidens hawaiensis. The sequence goes on from NW_027497590.1 coordinate 425, forward strand.
GTCAGGTATAAAAACTTAGTATGGTTTCATTGCTTATGTGACACGGATTAGTTTCAATTAAGCTCAAAATTTAGATGGACATCACATGAGAGATTGTGATGCCTCCTATCTATTCTCAAGGCGTATTTGGCTTTTCCCTAGTCACCCCGAATTGACTTCGACCCATAGTTTCTGATCAATTAATATTCACATGTAAAACTCTCCGATTCATCTTCCCGAACTCGCTTCGACTTTGAAATATGCTCTCTTGATATATGTAAACATATAGTCTTCATCAGGCTTTAACGAAAATAATAAGTTTTTTTTTGTACAATACGAATACAACTGCAAGTCCCGAATCTGGATCACTGCAGAAACATAACACTAACTTCGCGGGAATCAGAACACTCATGGGCTCGTGTATGACTGGGTAATCACTTTTCTGTCTATCATTCGGAGAGATGTATGTGGAGATATGCACAACTCAAAATGACTCTCCACAGTAAATCGAGAAGATTTAGTTTGTATCACTTCTACTTTTATGCACCATAGAAAGCTACCATAACATACAATGACTGTCCTAGAGTCTTTTAGGCCTAATAACTTCACCGGTTAGGCACACACAATCAGTTTATCTATCACTTTCCAAGGTTGGATCAATTTTCATTTTTAACACCAATAAAAAACTTCTTGCGAAGTTATAGACTGAAAAATTATATCATTTCCAAAAAAAATTTAAAATCAAATGCCCCGCTCAAGCCAAAGTCTTTAGGTAAACGGCTATCCTGAAGATCCAGCGGATCAGCCCGGACCGACCACATACAAGTGTGTGTCCCTCTGACTAAGTATAAACGACTAATTTTAAGCGAAAGAATAAAAACCATCATTAACCGCCCCAGTCGCTTTCAGTCATCTGGCTAATGGCTATCCTTATAATCTACAAATAGATGCAAGGACCAAACATATTCGTGGAATTTGTCCTTCAGACTTGAGCAACCGACATAATTTTAAGCGATAGTGATGTTTTTTTTTATGAGTAAAGAAGAAAACAAGGTTACTCGGGATTGATCATCCCATTTAGCTCAACAAGGTTTTGAAAACGAGATCGGTCAAACGCTTTTGTATAAAGATCGGCAAAATTATCCAGTGAATCAACCTTTTCAAGCATAATTAATTTCTTGTCAGCACAATTGTAACACCCCGTAACCGCAGCGGAAACGTACACGGGATGCAACAGACACATCTGATATCAACAGCATTGCTTATAAAGAAAATACCACTACATTAATTTATAACATATTACATTGTTGCGAGTTTCATTACTGTCTAGGTGTTACACACATATTTTACCGATAAGACATTAATAAATTCATTACAAAACAAAGAGCAGCAAGCTTCCAACAGGTAGCACAGATAGTTAAGCAAACATCAATCAATCCAACTTGGGCATACCTAGAAAACATGTAAAGAAAACGGGTCAACTACGAATAGTTGGTGAGTTTCACTAATTTAAATAAACACTGACAAATCATTTTAAGAATCATTTATTAACAATATAATCATGCTGGGAACTATGTTACCCCAGAACATTTCCAATAACTTTCTGGGAACTATGTTACCCCAGAACAATAATAACCCCCCTGGGAACTATGTTACCCCAGAACAATAACAACCCCTGGGAACTATGTTACCCCCAGAATAATAATAACCCCTGGGAACTATGTTACCCCAGAACAACAATAACCCCTGGGAACTATGTTACCCCAGAACAATAATAACCCCTGGGAACTATGTTACCCCAGAACAATAACAACCCCTGGGAACTATGTTACCCCAGAATAATAATAACCCCTGGGAACTATGTTACCCCAGAACAATAACAACCCCTGGGAACTATGTTACCCCAGAATAATAATAACCCCTGGGAACTATGTTACCCCAGAACAATAACAACCCCTGAGAACTATGTTACCCCAGAATAATAATAACCCCTGGGAACTATGTTACCCCAGAACAATAACAACCCCTGGGAACTATGTTACCCCAGAACAACAATAACCCCTGGGAACTATGTTACCCCAGAACAATAACACATTATAAACATTTTATATATTCTATGCATCAGTCCATATATATATAAATGTACAAGTATTTCCATACGATCGGTATGTACTTAAATACTTTAAATAAGACATGTTTTCCGCCCCGGGAAAATATAATTAAAACAATTCATTAAAAGGGGCTCGTGAAAACTCACCTTGTTGTGAGTCGGTGAGTAATATAAGGAACAGCTACGTGCCTGGATCTGTAATATAATATCTAGTCGTTACTATATAATTCCCATAACTTAAATACGTATCAATCGGTACATCTGGGAACATTGTTAACCCAGTACTGTACTCGATTCGGGGACAATGTTAACCCCGTGACACTTCTAAGGACTCAGATTGACATTGCTTAGAGTTTGACAGTCAATTTAGTTAAGGTGATGAAATTATAGCTCGGTTTGACACCCCGTTTGGCCGTGGGGCCCATTTCCGGTATTTCGGTGCCGAAAACGGTAGAATCGGGTAAAATTACCCAAATCATCCGAATTATTTTCGGATGATTTATTTTTACTTAATTTACTTAGATTTATGAAATAGTCTATTTTTAGAGTTTTCATGTACCAGTCAGCTCGCTTATGCGAACTTTGCCGGTTTACACGTTTTAAGCTTTAAAAAAAAACTTGTTTTTATGTTCTTTTTAGCACAAATAATTACCCGATTAGTCTCGGGTCTTGAAATTTTGCACAAAACTTAATTTGACAGAAAGGAATTTTGTAAAAATTTTCCAGATTTATTTTCTTATATTTATATTTATTTATCTATTTTTAAATCTTATTAAAATACTAAATATATCAAAAATACCAAAACACTTTAGAAAAATCCCAAGTTTTTCTGGGATGATCTTTATCATCCTCATAACTTTCTGGAATTTTCCCAGATTTATTTTCCTACATTTACATTTATTTATCTATTTTTAAATCTTGTTAAAACACTAAATATATCAAAAATACCAAAACACTTTAGAAAAATCCCAAATTTTTCTGGGATGATCTTTATCATCCTCATAACTTTCTGGAATTTTCCCAGATTTATTTTCCTACATTTACATTTATTTATCTATTTTTAAATCTTGTTAAAACACTAAATATATCAAAAATACCAAAACACTTTAGAAAAATCCCAAATTTTTCTGGGATGATCTTTATCATCCTCATAACTCCCTGGAATTTTTCCAGAATTTAAAACTTATTTTTCAAGCCATTTTCACCCAAAACCGAGCTAGAAAGCCCTAGAACTCGTTTCACCGAAAAGCCTACTTAGACTTTTCCAAATGAGCTCAAATTTTGTGGGTGACTTTTATATGTTATAAAAAGCTTATCTTAAATTTTCCGGAATTTTTCATCATGTTTTGCTATTTTTCACTATTTTTGGCCAAAACCGAGCATTAAATTCACCAAATATTCATCTTTTATCCAAAAATTACCAAAAATTCACAGATCTCATATTTTCATGTGTAGATCATCTCTGTGAAATTTCGTTACCCGACTCTAAGCACACGTAAATCTGTCCATTTTTCATAAACACACGAAAACCGAACTATTTTGTGTTTTCTAGCTTTAGATCGCAAGGATCTCGGTTTCTAGCCTTTGCTAGCCGCTAGATACAACACTTACAAGCACATCAACACCGCACCAAGCAAGTTATACCCACAATCAAGCCATTTCCTTCCTAGTGTCGGTTAAAACATCAAAACAACGATTTTGACCGTAAAAATCTATTCTCGACTCTTTTTACTCATTTCTTGGACCAAGATCCCTTGTATAACTTGTATACATCTCTTGGTCATGCAAGAGTCGGTTTCATCTCGGATTTTCACCCGTCTTTCACATGGAAAATTCATTTGACAAGATTTCAACCGTAAAAATTCATTCTAAACACTTTTAACTAATTACTTGGATCAAGATCCTTTGTATAACTTGTATACATCCTTTGATCACACGAGAATCGGTTTCATCTCGGGTTTTCACCCATTTTTCACATGAAAACCTCCTTTTCTCAAGAATTATGAAATTAGAAACAAGAATCAAGCTTCAAAACATAAGTTATACCTTGAAGATCTTGGTTAAAAATGATGATCTTGGTTGTATACTTGAAAGATATGAAGGGATTTTGGGAGAATTTGTTGTTGAAAAGTGTTGTAAAAAGAAAAATGAAGTGTTTGATAATAATAAATGGACCGATCGGTCCTTTAGGGTGGATGGGGGTGGCCCCCACAAATCCATTCTAAGCCACATATTCGATTACGCAATCCGGATAATGTTGTGGATAGTCTGGTTCAGTTCGTTTCTCGTTTAAACTCGTAATTCGGCTTGAAACGGAATTAAAATGGTCGTTTTTCGGGTTAAAGTAAAATTTTCCTAAAACTGATTTAAAAACTTTCAAAACTTAACCCATGACATTAAAACATCATATCATTAATAATTACGCATCTTTTTCGGCTTGATTGATCGTCTCTTGCTTGATTTGGTGTTAAAGGTTTCGTTTATCGTACCGACGTTCTAATAAATCGAAATCCTTTTTCTGTGCTATAATTCACTTATCCCAAAGCATTCATACCTCGTAAACATCACTAAACATTATATACTTCGTCTATAATGTAATTCCCGATTCATTCGGGTTTCAATAATCGTTCATTGGTTAATTGTAATTCCAATACGATTCACTATATAATCGAGTATGATTCGTACTATGAATCATATATACTCGTATATATGTACTATAACTCATATAATCAATATTTAAATGACACGTAAATAGTATATACCGGCTAGGGTATACCTGAATTTGCCGGAATCGTTACAACAATCCCATATGAAATGATGACGAATGTCAATGTTTTTAGTTTTATTATGTTTAACGGGATTGTTAGTTACTGAGATAGCAGCAGTGTTATCAATGCAAATAGGAGTTTAAGTGAAATTCAGACCATAATCGCGCATTTGCTGTTGTATCCATAAAACCTGGGAGCAGCAATTAGATGCTGTCATGTATCCTGCTTCGCATGTGGAAATGGCTACAGAGTTCTGCTTCTTACACTGCCACGACACCAATCTTCCTCCGAGAAACTGACATCCACCGGTTGTTGACTTCCTATTCTGATTGCAACCTCCATTGTCAGAATCGGTGTATGCTACCAAATCCAGTTCTCCCCCTTTCGAGTACCATAGTCCCAACTTAGGCTTTCCTTTAAGATAACGAAAGATTCTTTTCACTCCCTTCATGTGTGATTCCTTCGGGTTTGCCTGAAAACGAGCACAAAGACAAACTGCAAACATAATGTCAGATCTAGATGCGGTTAGATACATTAAAGAACCTATGATTGCCCGATATTGGGTGGGATCCACATCTTCATCACTGTCGGAATCAGCACCCAGTTTGTGGTTGACGCAGATTGGAGTATCAAATGGGGTACTATCATCCATTTTAAAGCGTTTAAGCACATCATGGACATACTTCGTTTGATGAATAAACATGCCATCTTTCTTCTGATCTACCTGCAATCCCAAAAATAAAGTTAATTCTCCCATGGCGCCCATCTCAAACCTTTTCTTCATGACAGCTTCAAACTCCTGACACAGTAACTCTTGAGGCAGCAAAGATGATATCGTCCACATAAACCTGAACGAGTAGAAAATCACCCCCTTTCTGTTCGACAAACAAGGTGCTGTCGATCTTCCCTCTCTCAAACCCATTCTCTGGCAAGTAATCTGATAAAGTTGCATACCAAGCCCGAGGTGCCTGATGTAGCCCATATAATGCTTTGCTCAGATTGTACACATGATCAGGAAAATCTGGGTCATGGAAACCCGGAGGTTGTTCGACGTATACCACCTCATCGACTTTTCCATTCAGAAACGCACTCTTCACATCCAACTGGAACACTTTTATCTCTTTGTGTGCAGCAAAGGCCAGAAACAGTCGAATTGCTTCCAATCTTGTCACAGGAGCAAACACTTCATGGTAATCAATTCCTTCCTGTTGATTAAACCCTTTGACTACCAATCTTGCCTTGTTGCGAATGATTACCCCCTTCTCATCTCTCTTACACTTGAATACCCACTTTATACCGATAGCGTTCACATCTTGTGGTTTTTCAACTAACTTCCATACTTCCATCTTTTCAAACTGTGCCAGTTCTTCCTGCATGGCTTCAACCCACGAGCTATCCTTCAGTGTCATTTAATAATTCTTTGGTTCTATCTGACTGATGAAGCAGGCGTACAAGTATTCATTTATAATACCAGTGCCCTTAATACTTGCATACACACATGTGTTTTCATCCAAACTTCTTCTAGTACGTACACCATCAGAAGGATTACCGATCACATTTTCCAAGGGATGATTCTTGTGAGTTTTGGTGGTTTGAACCGGACCGACTTCCAGATCATTTTCTAGATTTGGAGAGAGTTCATCAAAGTGATGCTGAGTGTGAAATGGATTATAGAATTCATCTTCATTCGAGACAGCTGAAGTTTCAACCGCACTCGACGAGGTTGGTTGATTTTCATTATATTGCGGGCGTTGTACAATGGTCTCCTCTTCGTCAAACAGCATCTGTGTGGCCATTTTATTATCTATGTCTGCAAAATCCAAGTAAGGCACATTAAAAGATTTGAATAGCTTATCATAGTCGAAAGCCTCTGCTGGTCCCATACTAGGCCTTGGTGATTTGTAACTAGTAATGTATGTGTTACAGACCACCTCAACCTTGCTGTTTGATAGATTAAAGACTCTTCTGTTGGGTGTCCCAACAACATAGCCAACCAAGATACCTTCATCAGCTTTCTCACTAAATTTAGAGTTAGTCTTTAATATCGAACATGGGGACCCGAAAGGTTCAAGACCTTTCTCACCATACATAAGTTCATAACAGGTTTTATTTAATCTTTTAACAGTTAAAACACGATTAAGGATATAACAGGCTGTAGCAACAGCCTCAGCCCAGAACACCACATGAAGTTTAGCATCTGCCAGCATGGTCCTGGCGCCTTCGATTAGAGTTATATTCTTCCTTTCAGCTACTCCATTTTGTTACGGAGTATATGGGGCACTATACTGATGTTATATCCCTTTCTGCAAACAAAACATCTCAATCTGATAGTTCTTGAATTCTATACCATTATCACCTGTGATGTACTTAACCTTTCTCCCAACAATATTTTCCACCTTGGTAATCAAGTTAATTACCAACTGAACTGTTTCATCTTTTTCCTTCAGAAAATAGACCCAAAAGTATCGTGAGTAGTCATCGGTTACAACCAAACAGTATGAAGTTCCTCCTAGACTTTTTACATTCACAGGACCAAAGAGATCCATGTGAAGCAAGTCCATGGTGCTGACAATTGAGTTAACCTTCTTGGAGTGATGAGGCTTCTTGTATTGTTTTCCTTTCTTGCATGACACACATTGGTCTTCAAAATTGAAGTTCTTCAAGGGGACCCCAAGTACCAGCCCATTCTTGACAATGTAATTCATCTTGTGAAGGTGAATATGACCCATTCTTCGGTGCCACAACTCTGACTCAGACTCTGTTGCTTTTGACAGAAGACATGACTCTTCCGTTGCCATCTCGGTTGACCGCATGTCCATTACATATGTGTTCTTTTCTCTTGGAGCCTTCATCACGGTCCAGGTTTCAGGAATCTTGAAACCAGGATAAAGCACGAGTGCCTCATCTTTAGTAAAATGAACGGTGTATTCTTTATCACAGATCTGATAGACACTCAAAAGATTGTGCTTCAACTCTTCCACAAAATTCACTTTTTCCAACTTTGTTCTTCCATTCGTCACAGTCCCAATACCAGTAATTCTTCCTCCACTTTCTCCTGCAAAACTAACCCTTCCTCCTTGAACAGGCTTCCAATCGCGTAACAATTTCTTGTTACCAGTCATGTGCCGGGAACAGCCACTGTCAGCAACCCACATATTGTTTTCAGCCCTGTTCGACTGTTCCTGCACAATTAAAGAAATAGATTAAAATCTGGGGACCCAAGACCTTCTGGTCTTGGGTTGATTAAACCTGTTATCCGGCATCCAGTACCTTGGTTGCCCAAAGTTAGTTTGAAGAGAGTTTCCATAAGATCTGAAAGGGAAATTTCTAGATGACTGGCTATGAGGCCATCCAAACCTTCGAGAATTTCTAGCATTAATGGAATTATAATTGTTGGTTTGGTGATTTGCTGGGAAAAAACGAGACTGGTTTCTTTGAAATCTTGGATTAGTCCAATGATTGAAGGTTGATGTGCATCTATATTTAGCATTTTTATCAGCATCATATTTTAGTATTCGTTTTATTCTTAGTTTCTGTGTGCCTCATATTTCTAGATTTCCTTTGTATCAGAGGACAATCACCAACAAAGTGTCATATCCTATTGCACCTAAAACAACTTCTGTTTGATTTATTCTTGATGTTTTGAACATTCGTTTCAAAAGTTGTTATAGATGATGAGGTTGCGTTACTGTCAGTTTGTCTCACATACGGTGGAACAAACGGATTTAGGGGAGATTTCTTTCGTTAAACTTATAGTCCTCCTCCCGCTTTAGTAACACAACCTCTTCTTTTATCTTACCTGATTCAGATAGTTTGTCCGAATTAGACGAGACGGAACTTGTTACATTAGAATTTGTCTGACTAGCTTCACTCTCATTACTTGTAGTGTCTTTAGTAGAGACTTTGATTGGAACTGTCTGACTAATTTCAACGTTCACGGATTGCTGATTACTAGGATTATATGTATAGTTATTATTATATGGTGGTGGAACTTCTGTGAATCCAATTCCCTCCTTTTTAATTGGGGAACGTTGAACACTTATAATGTGGTCTAGCATCGCTGAAGAATTTCTAAATTGTTCAATTTTCCTGTTCGGTTCCACCACTTTTACCTGGTAATCAGCTATCTGTTTATCCTTTTCAGCTATTAGTTTGGTCTTTTCTTCTAACACTTCATAGCTAAGATCAATTACTTCTATTTTTTCAGCTAGGGTGGCTTTAAGACTTATGCTATCTTTTTCACTAGCTTTTATTTTTACCGAGTAGTTATTTTCTTTAGTTTTGGAATAGTGATGTTCTTCTTTTATATTTTTAAATTCAGTGTCCAAACTAACAAACTGATCAGTTAGTGCTTTCAATTGACCAGATAGCTTTTCACATTGTTCACAATGAGATTCAGAACATTCCTCTGAGAGTTGATCGTTCATTTCTGCCATGTATGCTTGATCTTCCCCCGTCTCTTTGTCACTTCTTCTAGTTTCGATAGTTACCAGATTCGCCTGTTCGAACACCTCCTCAACTTGTATATTCCAGTTGTATCCACCGTTTTGCTGAGATACCATAGCCTTGTTTTCACTTTCACTTCCATTCTGTTGAGCAGGCCTGTTCTGACTTCGTTCGACTATCTTATTTGTACACTCTTTAGCAAAGTGACCATTTTTTTGACAGTTATAACAACGAACCTTTGACTTGTCAAACCCCGGTCTTTCTCCAAAAAACTTTCTACCAGTTTTCTTCATAAATCTCTTTACCCTTCTTACTATCATACCCATCTGCCACTACAGATCCATTTCTTCCTGATCATCAGCGTCGATCTGATCATAGTCCTCATCCAAGGTTGCAGGGTCGACTATTTTTCCTTTGATGTAATTCTCATAGGAGGCAATGAAAGAGGCTAGAGAGCAAACTGTTTTTCAGCTGATTTCACACTCATAGGCATTAGTGAGTAGTTCTTGCTAGAAGCATTGGTTGAGAAATTACCAGCTGTGGTTTGAGGTTTTGAGAAACTACTACCTCCTGCTACAAAACATATGTCACCATCCATGTTTAGCACCACATGACCATCTGAAGTGGTGTTTGATTCCCCCTTTGAGTAGTAGGCAGTGGATACTGTTTTTGAATTTGAGTTTGGAGTAACTTTAGAACCATACATTCCCGGATCCTAAACCTGATCAATAGGTGTCTCCTTTCCAGCCATATTAAGTTCAAAATTACGTAACTTATTTACCACTGTCTCCAAGTCAATCTTCTCAAAATCTTTATCTTCTCTCATCAGAACTGTGTACATCTCCCATTTTGGTGGAAGAGCATCAAGGAGCTTTTCTACTATCTCTTCTTCCTTGTATTCAATGGAGTAGTTATTCAGCTCGGTCATCAAATGATAATATCGCGTGATGATGTCATCAAGTGATTCATTTTTCAGATACTTGAATACGGAGAATTGAGTTTTCTGTAGATTTGTCTTGGATGTACGTATCCCAACATTTCCTTCATATCTATTCTCTAGTGCTTCCCATAGTTCTCTAGCAGTTTTGTATTTTTTGAAATTATGAAGAATCTCTTGTGGGAGTGTCATTGTTATGGCTGCAGGTGCTTTACTTTCTGCCTCATACATCTTTTTTTCATCATCCTCCATCTTACTGTACTTCTTAATCTGTTCACGACCTTCAAACATGGCTGTTGGTGGAACGTACCCATCTTGAATGCAGACCCATATCTTTGCGTCTTGATACTTCACATATTGTTCAAATCTATCTTTCCATGCAACGAAATCAGTACCTTTAAGCAGTTTTGGAGCTTTAGTTGATGAACCAGCTTCAACCTCCATCTTTACTAGTTCAGTGATGTTTATCGAAGTCATACTTGAACGGAACGAGACTTAGAACTTAAAAACAAGATTCTGTGTGCAGGAAGCAGCGAAGTTAATAGAACTTTGCTTGCCAACTTCGCTAAGGACAACTTCGCTGGCCACACAACTTCGCTAGTCACACAACTTCGCTAGCCTAACAACTTCGCTGAAACCCTATATCTTCGTCAAAACCCTAGTTTGGGTGACGGCAACTTCGCCAGAAGAATAGAGGAGTTTTGCTGGTTACACAGGACGATTTCGAAGGTTGCGAGGGTGATAGGAAGGTGTAACTGGTGAGTATTGAGGAGTGACTGAAAAAAAGGAGGTATTTCAACGTAAAATAGTTCCGCGAATTGTCTAACGGAACAATCATAAAACCCGAGTGATAATCCCGAACCACACAATCACGAGCAAAACGCTCTGATACCAATTGTAGGTTCCCAGTCGGATCTACACAGGAGTATCTCGTAACACGAGGGTGCGGAATCCCCACGTATACGATAAGAGTGTTGAGACGATAAACACGTTGAATCTAAACAAACACACGAGTATATATGATAATACTTGTTATATTGCAAGGCGTAATAACCAAAGAAACAAGCACGTGACTCAGAGAATCACACAAAACAGCCGTTTAAAGTTAATGATAAGGAAGCCGAAGTTAGGAATATATATATCACAACAACTTCGCCTAACATGCTAGGCGAAGTTGTCTTAACTTCACTTCTTTCCCAAGTTCGCTTAAACACAAACCAAACTTAACACGTTCAAAACAAAATGAACAATTTAAACGATTACAGACACAAATAAACACGAGATACTGAACTACTGGCATCATGCATCAACACCAGGCTCTCTGAAAAATATCTTTTGAACTTTATCATGATGCGAGAGCATAAATTGTTCGGGAAAAAAGTAGATTAAGTCCTAAATTACTTTCATTAATTAAACAAGGGTCCTAAACACAAGATCGGGATAATCTTGATAGTCCTATTAAAACAATTAAAATTGAGTGAAGCTCTATATTCCTAAAACTTGCGCCTAGTGCGCTTGATTACATAAACACAAGAACATTAAAACAACAACCAAACTTCTATAGAAACCACCGAATGGATCTCCCCCAATGAATAGACCTGGTGGAGAGAAGTAGGCCGAGCGAAGAACATGGAATTGTATTTGTTCATTGATTTCGCTTAACTCCATCTTGACATTCTCCATCGACTTAGTTAGTTGTAGGAGACGTTGTTCGGCAAGAAGGTTCATTTTCGTGAGTTCACGGACGCGTTTTTGAAGTTTTAGTAGAATTTGCGAAGGACAGTAGTTTCGTTGCTGTTTTTGGAAGGCATTTTGATAAGATTGTGACAAGAATTGGTTTTGCTTTGGTTCAAGGAATGCAATTGCAAATGTGAAATTTATAGCCAACCTGCTCACACACACGCCCCCGTTCTTCCTGTGGCAGCGACTTTCCCGACCTGCAAATCACGGCCACAGCCCCATGTTAACTAGAACACACTCTCGTGTTTGATAAAACTTGTTTTTTTTAAGTTATAAATCCCAATATGTCGGTCCCGATTATATCGCTCAATCACTATGTCGTAACTCACACCAAAGGTGTCGACAAGAAGCTTAACGACTTGCTAAATTAGGAAAGAACAATAGTTATGTTAATGGCGGAATCACTAACACACTAAATGTTGTTAACAAGACACAGATGTAACAAACACATATCCCCCTCCCCGGACCCCTTCCCCTCTTTTAAGGGCGAGTCCTTACTCAATTCGTAAACTAATTGTGGACTCGAGGCTAGACTGACTTTATTACTTTCTAAAAAGATTTCCATTGATATATAATATGTCAAATACAAAAGAAAATCGACTAGGGTTTCAGAATGGAATGTTTTGTCCGTACGAGATAATGACAGCCGTCACACTCAATATCAGATCGTATTTGTTTTCTGTTAAAAGTTCTGTCTAGGGGTGCATTAAATTATTCATTTAATAGGTCTGCCCTGACAGCTGTCATTACATACCTGGAAACCCTAATCATTCGTACATAATAAAAGCTATTACTATAAATGCTAAGTGTAAAACAAGTCTTCGGGTAAGCTTGGCAGCATGTATCATTGTCGAGCAGACTTGGTAACCATGAAGTGTGCTAGTAAACAGTTCTCCAGGAAGACTTTACTGAGAATATTTTCAAATATTCTCCTAACAGACTTCAGTCCTCTTGACTATATCAAACTTTGCTCGATATAATCCCAAAAGCAAACTTGTTCTTCAGGAGTCCCTTCAACTCTTTGTTAATGATAACTTATTCAGCAATTCAAAGCATGCTGGTGACACTGTAGGTTTGCTGGGAGTTGAACCTTGCTCGGTAGAAGTCTTTAACTTGTTTCCTTATCAACTTTCTTCAACCTTGCTGGGAACACTTTTTATTATAAGTAAATATTGTTGGATTTGACTTTAGCTTGATTTTAGCCAAGGGTATCCTAGGAACGCAAACCTTGCTTGACTTGAAGAACTACATTGCTAGACAAAGTGAACCTTGCTCGGATTAACACTTAAGAGGACTTCAAGAAGATAACCTTTCCCGAAAGGCAAACTACCTTGCTAGGATAAGTAAAACCTTGCTGGGAGTTCTGAGCTTGCTTGGAGTCCATACTTAGTAGTTTTTTGGGAGGTTGAGAAGTTTCCAATCTCCTTTTAGCACTTTTCTCATCCCAACAATCTCCCCCTAGATTGGAACAACCTCAACTATACCAAAACACCTCTAAGGTTACATACACTTAGCTAAAATACACATCAAATCTCAAAATCAAATTACATTACATAATCAAAAGTATATTATAAAGTTGGAAATTCTGTCCCATGGACATTACAAAGTAAACCTAAGCTAGAAAAATAGTCTTATCTTCTTGAGCTTGAGGCCTCTTATCTTCTATCCAACCTTACACTGGCAGCTCTTTCTTTGAACAGAAATAATTCATGTTAATGAGGATGATTAGGTGCAAGAGTCCACTTGTATATATCCCCCAAGTCATCATCATGCAGGAATGTCAAATCTTCATCCTTCTTTATGATGCCCAAGGCAAGTCCATAAGAGTTTCTGAGAATGTAGGATCCATCTTGGTCTTGATAGTCAATAATTGCAATCCTCCTATTTCTCTGGACTTCATAGTTAGGCCTTGTCATCTGCCTCCTCATGTTGATGCATTCTATCATATTAGCCAGAGAGTTTTTGTTCTTCATTTTTGACATGTAATCAATTTCAGCATACCTGTGTTGAAAAAGATCCAGTTTCATTCTCAACTTGAGCCATCAGTGCAAGGCTTTACTTATATCTTCAGCATGATTGCTCCAATCAAATTTTCCATCTTGTTGATAAGCAGCCAATGCCACATTGTCTTGATTTCTGGGTTGATTGTTGTTGTTTTTGCTGTTGTTTGTTGAAGCTTGTGGAGGGTTTTGATTGTTGATGTTTCTTTGATATTTCTGATTTTGAGGGACAACTTGATGGTTGTGCTGTGGTTGTTGGTAATTGTTGTTGAAGTTGGGGTTATTGTTAAAATTGTTGTTGTTTCATGGCTAGCCTTGCTGGTATTGATACATATTTCTTGGTTCTGCAAACTGATTGTTTTGGAAGTTTCTTGGTTGGATGCACTCCCTTGCAAAATTTCCTGGTTGTTGACGATTGTTACAGGTTGCTATTGACTTGTCAAAACCTATTCTTTCATTAGGACCAGATACAAAGGACCTTCATGTCCTATTGAATAACCTTTTGCTTCTTAGTGCCAACATAGCTGCCTGCCACTTCAAGTCCATGTCCTCCAGACCATCAGCATTAATTTGCTCAAAATCATCTTGAACAACACTGGTATGGATCATGTAATTGGCAACAAAAGCATTATATGAGTTTGTGAACATAGAAAACAAAGCTTGATATTCACTTCCATATCCAACATTACCACCAACATAAGGTGTGTGCCCACTGGCCATTGAGGCTGAATCATTATCATCAATCAGCTGGACGTTGAACCTTGATTATCCACTTTGATTACTTGAGTTTCTAGCAACGAAGCCTCTTGGAGTGTCACCACCATCTTCACTAGGTTCTTCAATAATTGGAATCTGTTGTTGGTTCTTTACAGACAAGTTTCCCATAGTAGCAATAAGTGCATTGGACACTTGAAAGCAGGGATTATCTTCCTTGATCATATCATTTTCAATCATTTCAATCTCAGCTGCTTCATGAAAGCAAATCACATCATCCAACTTTAGTTGCTCAAAGTTTGATTTCTGCCTTATGAACTTGCTGGCAGTATACCATTCTTTTGATAAAGATGAGAGCAACTTTGTATTCAGATCAGAATCAGTCACAACATAATCAGTTGTCATGATTTGATTGACGATAGTCAAGAATCTCTCCAGGACAGAATTCAGTCTTTCACCGTCTTTATACTTGAATCGGTCAAGTTGTTGCTTCAGTCTTTCTCTCTTGATGTTCTTCAATTCAGTATTGCCTTCAAACATCTCTAGCAGGGCATCATACATGGATTTGGCTGTTGTGTGGTGAGCAACCTTAGTCAAGATTTCCCAAGACAGGCCCAACATCATTATTGCTCCAACAACCGGATTGTTGTTTGTTCCATCAGCCATATAAGGTCCATTTTTATCGAAATCCACATTTCCACATCATTGTAATAGACAGCTACTTCGAATAGCACTTTACATTTAATATAGCTCTCATGTCCGTACAATCTTGGAATTTTGTTAGTAGACACTTCTTTGCTCATCTTATCCAGACATATTTTTGGTGTTTTATAAAATATTTTGAACAATGAAGACAACATAAAAAATATTCAAACAAAAACTCAAATAAACTTTTGAAAATAGATCTGATATATCTAGACATTTTTTAGCAAGATAATAACTAAGAAATAAAGATCTAGAAGAGTGAACACTTTTGAACCTCAAACAAATTGTATATCTGAGAAATGAAGAGCAGAACAGCTGACGTCACAAATCAATGAAACAGTGGTAGGCTGACGTCATTCATCGTTTTCAAAGCAGCAATAATCAACTTTGATCAGCAACATTTATTTACACAAATAGTAAAACAAGCTCTGATACCACTTGTCAGTCCCGATTATATCGCTCAATCACTATGTCGTAACCTACACCAAAGGTGTCGACAAGAAGGTTAATGACTTGCTAAATTAGGAAAGAACAATAGCTATGTTAATGGCGGAATCACTAACACACTAAATGTTGCTAACAAGACACAAATGTAACAAACACACATCGTAACTCAAAAGATTTCCATCGATATGTAATATGTCACATAAAAAGGAAATAGATTAGGGTTTCAGAATGGAATGTTTTATCCGTACGAGATAATAACAGCCGTCACACTCAATATCAAATCATATCTGTTGGTTGTCAAAATTTCTGTCTAGGCGTGCTCTAAATTATTCCTTTTATAGGACTACCCTGACAGCTGTCATTCCATATCTGGAAACCCTAATCATTCGTACATAATAAAAGCTATTACAATAAATGCTAAATGTAAAACAAGTCTTCGGGAACGCTTTGGGGCATGTGTCATTGTCGAGCAGACTTGGTAACCATGAAGTGTGCTGGTAAACAGTTCTCCAGACAGACTTTACATAGAATATTTTTTCAAAGAAAATATTCTCCTAGCAGACTTCATTCCTCTTGACTATATCAAACTTTGCTCGATATAATCCCACTAGCAAACTTGTTCTTTAGGAATCTCTTCAACTCTTTGTTAATGATAACTTATTCAACAATTCAAAGTGTGCTGGTGACAATGTAGCTTTGCTAGGAGTTGAACCTTGCTCGGTAGAAGTCTTTAACTTGTTTCCTTATCAACTTTCTTCAACCTTGATGGGAACACTGTTTATTATGAATAAACCTTGCTAGATTTGACTTTAGCTTGGTTTAGCCAAGGGTTTGCTAGGAAAGAAAACCTTGCTTGACTTTTAGAACTACCTTGCTAGACAAAGTGAACCTTACTTGGATTAACACTTAAGAGGACTTCAATAAGATAACCTTACCCGGAAGGCAAAATACCATGCTAGGAAAAGTAAAACCTTGCTGGGAGTTCTGAGCTTGCTCGGGGTCCATACTTAGTAGTTTCTTGGGAAGTTGAGAAGTTTCCAATCTTTGTTTAGCACTTTTCTCATACCAACATAATATATACATTGCCTTGTTTAGATAGGGTCTTGGCAAGACCTTATTTCCTTGCTTGTTTAGCCTTTGCAGTGGATAATTGTTACCTCCCATCGTTGTATGGTTTTAGTCGATGACCATTTACTTTGAATGTTTATCCATCGGAACTTGAAATTTAAACCGTTCCATAGTCGAAAGCGTTTTTGACTCGGTGTGGTCCTATCCAATGAGACTTTAATTTTCCTGGGAAGAGAGGTAAACATGTGTTATATAATAGTACACGGTTTCCTAATTGGAATTGTTTGTTTTCTTTTTGATGGGAACCATGCAACTATTTTGTCTTTTCTTTGTAAAACCAGGAGTTCTCGTAAGTTAAGGGTCTTAATTCTTCAAGCTCATGAATCTGATCGATCTGATTTTTACCTGCGGAAATTGAATCGAGATTCACTGCACAGAGAGCCCAATAAGCTTTGTGTATTAATTCAATTGATTGATGACATGCTTTCCCATAGATAAGTTTGAATGGTGTAGTCCATATGGGGGTCTTATACGCACTGTGAAAAGCCCATAAAGCATCATCTAATTTTTCTGCCCAATTTTTGCTATTTAGCCCAATAGTCCTTTGGAGGATTCTTTTGATCCCTCGATTTGAGACTTGTACATGCCCACTGGTTTGTGGGTGATGTGGTGTTGCCAAATGGTGGTGAACTCCATATCGTGCTAGGACATTATCCATTTGGGCATTACAAAAACGGGTACCTCTTTCACTGATTAAGGCTTTTGGAGTCCCGAATCGTGAAAACCACTTTTTCAAAAATTTGATAACAACCTGAGCATCGTTAGTGGGAAGAGCTTGTGTTTTTATCCGTTTAGAAACATAATTGACAGCTTCTAAGATGTATTTATTTCCGAAAAATTTTAGAAATTGGCCCATAATATCTATTTCCCATACATTAAAGACTTCACAAATTTGAATTCCTTTTTGAGCCATATCATTCATGGATAATGTTAGTGCATACTTTTTGTCGTCTCGACTTTGTATTTATTGTATTTTTACTTTATTAATGTAAAAGGGCATTTTGGTCTTTTCACAAGTCCATATGTTATGTTTAAGTGTTCATTCGTTAAGGATGTTTAAGGAATGAACTCATAAATTATGTTTATTGGTCATTCGTTAAGGACGTTTAACAAATGAACTCATACATTAAGTTTAATGGTCATTCGTTAAGGGTGTTTAATGAATGGACCTAATCGTTATTAGTTATTATACCATCCGTTATGGATCGTTATTAGTTATTGTACCATTCGCTATACAGTTAAGTTAATTTTGGTATTGAAGATGAATGAGTCCCATTTGTTATGACATGTATAATGAATGGACTTCGCCTTCTATATATAGATGATGTGGAGTTAATGGATTTGAAGTGGAATATGGCAATGATAGTGCGTAGAGTAAAGAAGTTCATGCAGAGAACGGGGAAAGATCTACCTACTTTGAACAAGCAGGTTGGTTTTTGATAAAATTAAAGTAAGATGTAATGACTATCAAGATT
Source organism: Bidens hawaiensis (assembly GCF_021521415.1). Classification (NCBI taxonomy): domain Eukaryota; kingdom Viridiplantae; phylum Streptophyta; class Magnoliopsida; order Asterales; family Asteraceae; genus Bidens; species Bidens hawaiensis. The sequence goes on from NW_027497590.1 coordinate 18,874, forward strand.
TTGGTCACTTTGTCAAAGAATGTGACAAGCCGATGAAGGATAACAATGGACCTCGTAATCAAGATAGAAGCTTAGGTAAGTCGTTTAACGAGTCAAAAGAAAAATCTTATGGGGGTGATTCTTCTAAGGCTGCTGGTTCACAAGCTCTGCTCATAGCTGACGTGATTGATTGGATCAAAGGTTGTTGGGTAGTGGGAATCAATCTAATCTTGCCATGTTTGAACAAGCTGAAAACTTTCAAAATGCTCAAGGAGTTGGTTTGACTTCCGAGAGCGAATTAGAGACTGAATTAGATTCTAATATTTCATGCAACATGCAACAAACTACTTTTGCATGTATGACCAAGATTGATGAGGTTACTCATATATCTGTCTCTACTGTATCTGAAAATGTTTCAGTTGATCCAATTAAATTATCTAAAAATATGTCGTGTGATGTCTATGAAGAATTCAAGTCAAAATATGACTTAATAAATGCTCAAAATGAATTACTTTTGAAAGAACTTGCGTCAGTGAAAGATAACTATAGACAATCATTTGATTTAGGAAAGAAATCAAAGGACAAAATAGAAGGATTGTCTAATAGTAATCATGATTTGAAAGCCAAGCTTTCTAGAAAATTGACTATCATTGACAAACAATTCCAAAAGATTCTCAAATCGAGAACTAAGATAAGCGAGCTTGAGAATGAAATTCTTGAGTTAAAGAACAAGTTGGGTAAATTTAGAAACTTATCTTTCCTTTTAAATGAAATTATTGAAGTTTTGGGAAAACAAAAGGGTTCAAAGAATGGGTTAGGATTTTTTGAGGTACATCCACCATTTTTCAATGACTACTCAAAAAATCTATTTTCTGATAAAAAAGAAAATGTTAAGACGACTAAACCTGAAAAAATAGTTAAAGTGGAAAAACCAACACAAAATAATCATGTAGAAGAAACTGTTCCTCAAGAATCCCATATTCAAATAACCAAAGTGTTTGTCAACACTGATGAAGAGGTTGTAATCGAGGATGTATTTGAAACTCAAGTTATACACAAGGCTAAGAATATTCCACATTCAAATCACATTTGTGTGAGCCTCATGAATTTGAGAAAGCTATGTATAGTTCAAATGTCTCTAAGAACAACATTTCAAAAGTGAAACCAAAGAAAACAGAGAAATCAACAATCTCTGATGAGGTTTTAATGTAGTTCATAGTCCTTCTATTGGTAAATTAAACACAGGTCGTGTGTTGAAACTAAAGGGGGTAAACAAAGTGTTCAATGAGAAAGACATTCCCCTACACTTAATCAAACCTGAATTGATTGAGTGTTTTTTGAAATGAGACTTCTAGTTTACATGATCTTGAGCAAACTTTCGCAATATCTAAGTCGTTAAACAAGCTTATCCTTAAATCAAGTTTAAAAACAACATCTAAACACTATTAAACCAGAAAAGTTTGTTAGTTCTACTAGAACCGACACTTTACAAAGGTTTTACAAAAAGAAAAAGGGTGTAACGTTTGATGATGAAGATATTGTTAAAGTCTCAAGTGATTCTTGTCAATCGAATGTTGCATAATCAACAATCAAACCACAATGTGTGTTCATTTATATGAGAACATGTTTCTTATGTGGCGAACGTGGGCACTTCGTTAGGAATTGTGGAATGTGAAAAATGAAGAATGCTCATTCTGTTGCCAAGGAACAACCCAAAAAGGTTCCAGTGATTAAGGAGATTCTCAAGAGACCAATGTCTCATGTCGACGAGACCCATATCATGTTTCCCACTATGAATCCACACAAGGTGGTTCATATTAATGAAACTTCTGTTAAATTAAATCACAAATTGTTTGTTCCCACACAACCGATTTGCAAACACGAGAACACAAATGCGATTAAGGATGCATTTCTAAGACGAAAGTCTAAGAGACCAGTGACATATTCACAAGCGGCTAAATCACATTTCGATTTTGTTCATGTTAAACCTTCTGTGGAAATGAAAGAGGTGCCCAAGACTGAGGCATGGGCTGCCTTTTTGGTCTAATCATGTTTCCTGTATGTGCAGAGTTTATCCAATACTATATCAGGTGAAAAATGGATCATGGATAATGTATGATCTCGTCACATCACCGACAATATTGATCTACTAACGAACGTGAAAAATATACAAGGGGGTTATGTAGCGTATGCGGGTAATTCTGGGGGCATGATTAGGAAAGAAAAGGATGTGTCAAATGGTAGTATTACGTTTGAGAAAGTTACCAATTATGACAAGGTGGATCACAATTGGTTTAGTGTTTCTCAAATTTTTGATAAAAAGTATACCACCGTGTTCACATACAAGGAGTGCATAATACTCAAACCAGGATATGTCATTCCATAAGACATGGTTGTTATGCGTTCTCCTTGGTCGAATGATATTTATGTAATGAATATGTGTACTAATGTATCAACTGCTACATCTGTTGAAAAATGTTTTGTCACTAGAAAAACTTAGAAATACTCGATTATGTGGAATAGGCGTATGGGTCACATTCCTGTCAGAAAGATGAACTATCTAACGGAAAATGATTTAGTGGATGGGGTTTCACCAAAACATTTCAATTTGACCGATCACTGTGTTGCATGCAATAAGGGAAAACAAAAGAAGAAGTCGCACCCGATGAAGTTATTTAATTTCATTAATACTCCGCAATAACGACTTCATACGGATTTTTTTGTCATGTGAATTGTGCGAGTATCACTGGAGACTGGTACTGTTTAGTTGTAACCGACGACTATTCGAGGTACTTGTGGGTGTTATTTATGAGTTCTAAAGATCAGAGATCGGTTCTTATTCAGAACTTAATCACAAAGATCGAATCACTTTACAAGAATAAGGTGAGACGTATTCGGAGTGACAATGGTACGAAGTTAAAAAAATTACAATATTGGACTTTTTCTGTATTCAGAAAGGGATTCTTCGGGAATACATTGCTACATACGTACCACAACATAATGGTGTGGCTAAACGGAAGAATTGAACATTGATTGACGCAGCAAGAACAATGCTTGATTCAAAGCTTCATGTTCAATATGGAATGAGGCTATGAACACTGCTAGCTACACGCTCAATCGTGCTCTAACAGTAAAGAAGCTGACGAGTTATGTGACATTCGTCAAATTTGAGTCTCAAGTTGTATCCGTATTTTAAACTCTTATTTTGTAAAACCGACTCAATCACTTTTAAAGCCTTATTTAATTATTGTATAATATTATTATATACCTCGACCATAATTATCGATGTTTGTCATATTATAGTGTCGTTATGAAAACATAGAGGGTTTAAACTGATTTTCGTAAGCTCGTTATAAGCTTTGGAAACCTTTAAACTCATATTAAACATTTATTGAAACTTGGAGGGCCATTCTGTAAATATGTATATTATCTATAAAAAGAACAAACCCTAACCCTAATACATAAAAATCCAGCCGCCCCTTCCTTCTCTTTCAATTTTTCCGCGCTGTTTTCCGGCGACTGGCGAACTCCGACGCCACCTCCACCTCCGGCAAGACCACCCACCATTTCAGCCGTCCCTATCATCACCGGAAACCGCATTACTGTTCTTTTCAGTGCTACCGTCCTCAATTCCGGTGAATTCTCTTCCGGCGACCCCGATTTTCTGGCAAGCCAACGTCGACCTTCGACGAGCACCACCACTAACCCTAACCCCTCAACCCGACACTACCACCGAACCCTCTCCTTCCCTTCCCTCGATTTCATTTTTCCGGTGACCGAAATTCTGGCCGTCGTGGTCACTCCGTTCCGCAACTCTCTCTCTCTTTCCCGTATCTCTCTCTCTCTCCCACGGCGTCTCTCTTACTGTCTCTCTCTCTCTCACGGATTCTCTCTCTCTCTCTCTCTCACTGGTGGAAACAGTTTCTCCGATGACCCTGCTCGGCTCCGACAATTTTCTCGGCCAAACATCATTTATAGGTAATTGAATTTAGAGTTTTAATTTTTTCGTATCTAACTCATAACCCGAAATCGAGTCTCGAGTTCGATTCCCCCTTGAACCGACTTTGGAGAGTATTTTTTTTGGGATTATTTTTTTAAAATATCATAACTCATTATAAAACTTATTATTGTTGTTATTATTATTATTATTATTATTATTATCATTATTATTATTAACAAGATTATTATTATTGTTGTTGTTATTGTTATTATTATCTTTTAACAAAACTATTATTGTTACTATTATTTTCATAATAATAGATTATCATTATTATGATCATTATTATCTTCATTACTATAATTATTAAGGAATATTATTAAAATTTAATATTGTTAATATTACCCATTTGTTTTATCGAACTGAAACTCATGTCGGGCCTAGTTGTCGTTTAACGTCATTGTCACTCGAGTTATATCTTTTTATCACTAATACTACTATTATTAAAATGTTATAAGTATTAATTATTAATAATGTGACACATATAATTATTATAATGATAATAATTATTATATTAAAACTTATAAATCTATTAATAACGTTTTCAACAATAAAATAATAATTATTATATTTATTATTACTAGTACTATTATTAATTTTAACAACAATTCTCAATTGGTAGAATAACTATGTATTATTATCATCTTTATCTAATATATATATATATATATATATATATATATATATATATATATATATATATATTTATATATATAAAACTTATTCTAAAATCATTATTATCATTTATATCCTTATTATTAATAATATTATTATAAGCTTTAATATCAATTCATTCTTATAAAACCGAACTCTTAATTTAAACCCGTTTATTTCTATTTAATATTGGTTTTGTTATTTAAAAGCCCTAATAAAATAATATTATTTTTATTTTAATTATCAATTAAGTACGAGTTCCTAATCGTTAACAAACTAACCGGTAACCTGATTAACAACCGAACCGTCTCATTCAATGTTTCAATGTAATTTCAACTAAAGTTCAAGTTCATTAATATATTTTATTTATTCGTTTTCAATTAGCTTTCAAGTCGGATTCGTTCGTTTCGTTTACAAGCTTTTTATATGTCGATCAATTATTATTTCCCGATTCATCAATCGAGGTGAGTACTTTCATACCCCTTTTTCCGTCTTTCGTTTTGGGGTGACATTTCATACTTATCAAACTAAATGCTTTAATTACTTGAATCTTTAAACCCACAAACGTGATTGTATACTTTACTTGAATAATTGCTTGATTTGGTGTTCTATGCTTATTTGTCTATGTGTTTATCGCTTTTGGATGGTGGAACTATAAATCCTAGACCATTTGGCAACCCCTCATGGCAAGGTGTCGTTAACGTAATGCAATTAACGATAACTATAAAATCCTAGACTACTGGGCAACCCCTTGTAGCTAGGTGGTGCTAATGTGTTTAGTAATTGTCAATAAAATCCTAGACTATTTTGGCATCCCCTTATAGCTAGGTGTCGCTAACTTGTTTAGCGATAACTATTTTATCCAAGTTTATAGCTTTTATTTATTGTTTTGTATACAAGTTTTGTGGATTTTTATTACTATATACTTATATGCTCAAACTTATGAATTGCTCACCAACCTTTGTGTTGACAAACTTTATTTTATGAAATGTTACAGGTTTGACTTTTGTTGACTCGAGGACTTGATGAAAACGTTACCAAGACCATTATTATATTAGTAAAACGAACAATATAATTGTTACTTGTATTCAAATTGTTTGTGTGAACGAGATGTGTTGATTATTGATTTATGAAATAAATGAGCTGATTAAATATTGTCACTTTAAATAGTGTCTTGTGTATTTGGGCAATCGGTTGCACCCCGGCATGTTTCGCCGCCTTTGGTCGGGGTGTGACAAGTTATGAGTTTTTGAATAACTGCAAACCTAATTTAAAGTTTCTAGAACCTTTCAGGTGTCCTTGCACAATGTTAAAACAAGATACGGGAAAATTCAAGGAGAAGGCCATAGAGGGTTACTTCTTGGGCAATGTTTCGCCTAAGAAACGTTTTTACAACTTCCCTTCAGGTTGTTGAAGAATGGTACCTTGTTGACTGCCAAAGCTACACAACACCTCCTACCGGGAAGGGCCCTGATTGGATGTTCGATTATGAGTGTTTATTTATTTTTATTTCTATTACTCCCATAGTTGATCTCCCGGATAAAGACTTGGTGCATGCTTACTTGGAAGATCATTTTTTTTCCACACCGAGGGCTTCTATTTATAGTGATGTAGTTCAAGATGATCATCCTGATACTTCTAATGTAATTTCTATATCGTCGGATGATGGTCATTTTGTTGATTATTCTTCTGCTCCATTCAGAGATAATCCTGAGGTTGGGGAATCATCTCACGATGTTGACGAGAATCTTACTAACTTAAGTAATCATGTTTGTGCCTGATAATCCGACACTTCGGATTCATACATATCATCCTTAGGACAACATCATTGATGATCTCAATGCTGGTGTTCAGACGCATCATCAAATTGCTAATGCAAATGATTTTAATGTATTGTGTGCTTAAGTATTAATATAGCGCTTGAAGATTCGTCATGGATAGAACTCATAGAAGCAATGCAAGAAGAAATGCAACAGTTTACCAGACAAGTTGTATGGGATATCATCGATAAACCTGATCGGGTTAAGAAGCCTATCCCAACCAAATGGGTCTTTAAATGTAAGAAAGATGATCGTGGGCTCATAGTAAGAAATAAAGCGCGTTTGTTCATGTAAGGATATAATTAGAAAGAAGGCGTGGATTACACCGAAGTGTATGCTCCTGTTGCAAGACTAGAAGAAATATGTATACTCTTAGCCTATGCATCTTTCAAAAACATTAAAGTATATCAAATGAACGTTAAGAGTGCGTTTCTTAATGGGGAACTTCATGAAGAGGTGTTCATGAAGAAGACTCCTGGTTTTGAAGATCCTACCTATCAGAACTTGTTTGCCATTTAAACAAGACTCTTTATGATCTACACCAAGCCCTGAGAGCTTAATACGACACGCTTGCTGACTAACTTATGGATAGTGGCTTCAAACGAGGGGTTGTGGATTATACCTTGTTCTACAAGACTGTCGGAGAAGATTTGCTCCTAATCCAAATTTATGTCGAAGACATCATATTTGGAACAACAAACTACAAGTTGTGTAAGGACTTCGAGAAATCGATGCAGACAAAATTCGAGATGAGCTCGATGGTGGAGATGAATTTCTTTCTAGGGTTGCAGGTTCATCAGCCTAACGCTAGAATATTCATTCATCAGCCGAAGTATGTGAACAGCGTCTTGAGCCGATCCAAGATAACTGTCGGAAAAGTCCCTTCCACTCCTCTTACAGTCGGTCAAAATTTGTCACTGGACAAATTGGAGGATATCGTTGATCCGACCATATACCGTGCTATGATAGGTTCTTTAATGTATTAAACTGCTTCTCATCCTAATATTATGTTTGTTGGTTGTTTATGTGCCAGCTACCAATCGAGTCCCCGAGTGACTCATCTGGCGATGGTAAAGCGTATATTTCCCTATCTAAGGGGTAATCCTGACATCGGGTTATGATATCCCAAGAATGATAGTTTTGATCTCACTGTGTTTTCCTATTCAAACTATGGAGAATGATAGATCAACTTCAAGTCAACTACAGCGGGTTGTCAATTTCTAGGAATTCGAATTGTTTCCTGGAGGTGTAAGAAGCAGACAACAGTCTCCACTTCAACCGTGGAAGCCGAATATGTGGCAGCCTCGAGTTGCTGTTCAACAGATTTATGTTACCAGCAACACTTGTGGGATTACAATTTGAAGTTTCCTACTGCTCCTATTTATATTAATAACTCAGCTGCTATTTGTATCACGAAGAACCCCGTGCACCACTCTAAAACGAAGCATTTTGATATTAGATATCATTTTATTCATGATTGCTATGAAAAGTAATTAATCGACATTGAGAAGGTACACATGGATTTTCAGAAAGCTGACCTGTTTACCAAAGCATTTGATAAAACACGATTTAACTTTTTGCATGGTTTAGACGGTTTAAAATCACTTGCTGATATACTTAAGCTCGGATAATCACTTTTGGTTTGTATAGTTTTTATTTAGGCTAATAACCATAAACAATGATTTGATCTCCATATATATATATATATATATATATATTATTTTTAACTTCTAAATTATATAGATAGATATTACATCAACATAGCAGGTAGGCGGGCAACAAGCTGTGCCGCCACCCCTTTCTGAATTGCAAACCCTAACCTGCTAAAGACATACCCCTGCCCCTTTGGAGTCGACACATTGCTATGCACAACCCGTTGGACCCTGGTTATTTTTCCTACAAACCCTCAGGTAATGTTTTATAATTATTTTATTATTATTTTCTCTTTCCAAAATATTCTATTATCATCATAAGGCTTGATTATTTAGATACTCTTTCCTTTTATTAAGCATACTATTATGGACGCACACCCATATATGCACGGGTTTATATGTCTTCATATATATATGTGTATATATAAATATATATATATATATATCTACCACTCGGGTTCTACTATCTAACTAGATTAACGGTGTTAACCGGGCTAAGTTATATAGATTCATTACATTTATCGGCTTTGCTAATCGAGATGAACAGGTTCGGTCTTTGTTTTATTAAAATATGGGTTAAGGCAAAAAAAAAGTCTTGGCTACTATGGGCCCAAGAGTTCGTGAAATGAGCCATGCCCATATGTATGATCCAGTGAGTGGGTGGTTGGACTCACATCTAGGTCAACCTTCGTTCCATGCTCACCCACTGCTCATATCAAATCATTGTATGCGAACTAAGCTTGTAAACAAGCCCCTACTGTGATCGAGCTCCATGTATGCGATTAAGTACAGGTAATCGGGTCTAAGCAATCGGATCCAGGATGTAATCGAATCCTATTTGTAAACGAAATCAGATTGTATTCGAGTTCCAAGTAATTGAGTTGACTTGTAATCGGGTCTTGGAAATCGATTACATAATGTATTCGATTACTAGGGTCTTCGAATTTGGGTGTAATCGAGTTTATTGTAAGCGAAGTTCATTGTGTTTGGGTTCAATTGTAAGCGAGTCTGTATGTATACGAGATATAAATGTAATCGATTTAATATATCTGAGCTGCTGATGGTAATCGATGTGAGCGATGTTCAGATTGTGTATGGGTTCAGTTGTAATCGACTCAGATTTGTATGCGAGTTTAATTGTAATCGACTTTCAGATTGTATGCGACATGGGTATTGTAAACGAGTCATGTGTAATCGGTTATTTGTATGCGATTGTTATTATTGTAAGCGACTCCTAGCTGTTCGATCAGAACTTACACTTGTATCTAATTATTTACAGGGTTTGTATGCGACGTATATATGTATATCTATTTGTATGCGATATCTGTTGTGTACGAGTGTGTGTATACTGTGTATTGTATGTGAATAGGGGTGAAGAGGAACAACTGTTGGTTCTTGGTCTTGTTTGGGCAGATGGGTTTTGGCTGATCTCCACCCACAACTTGTTTATTATTATTATTATTATTATTATTATTATTATTATTATTATTATTATTATTATTATTATTATTATTATTATTATTATTATTATTATTATTATTATTATTATTAATCATATAAACGTTTAACATGAAGCGATCTTTCCCCTTAAGCGCTTTCGTGACCATTTCCGGGTAAGACTTGACTCGGGAAATCATAAAGTTTGGATCTGTAATCTTAAAACATCCAAACTAGATCTAGGGTTTCTTTAAACGAGCTTTTCATGAGTATGAGTTCGTTAAGCTCCATTTTAATATCAAGTTGTCAACTTTACTTCGTCATAACCGATCTAATCTAGGTTTAAGTTTCAAGGCTAACCGATCCTAAAAACGTAAACTTTAAGGTAAAAGACATACCTTTAGGTGTTCTATGTGGTCTCGTTTGGCTAGTTTATGAACTCTAGATCTTGTATTTATCTTGTATATTATAGATCTATATCTATATTCGACGTTCGATCTCGTTTCTCTCTTCCTCGCGGCCGTATGTAAGGTAATGGAGGTGTGTGTGTGTGTGTGTTCTTGAGTGTGTGTAGAGAATTATGGAAAGGATGGAATGAGAGTTAGGGTTTTAAGATGGTTTAAGGAAGTATTTATACCCCTTAAAGCCCATGGACCTAAAGCCCATTACTCTTTAATCCTTTTAATTATTCCAAGTCCATGATCTTTTCTATATTTAATATTAGTTAAATATTAACACCCGATAACTTAACATGACTTTCTTTATTAAATATTAAAATAATTATTTAACACACGACAACTTAATGAAATCTTTATTTAATATTATAATCTAACATTATAATACTTAGGATGTTACAAATGGACCACATGTACCTGAAACAGGAAAAAATGCAAACCAAGCTGTTGGCGAAAGAATGAGGAAAGTAGATGACAGAACTCTTTATATGATAAAATTGGGTCTGTCTTGAGAAATTCTAACAAAAGTTGTACATCATACCACTGCCAAGGCCATGTATGATGCAATTCTTGAAATGTTTGAAGGCAACTCAGAGTTAAAGAAAATCAAAAAGGCAAGGCTCAAGAAACAACTTGAAAGATTCAAATACAAAGAAGATGAAAGGCTGAAGTCAATACTTGAAAGATATCTGGCCATAGGGAATGAACTCAGAACTATAGACTAATTGATGACTGATTCCGACTTGAACACAAAGCTGTTGTCATCATTGCCAAAAGAATGGTACACAACAAGCAAGTTCATCATTCAGAAACCGAATTTTGAAGAACTCAAGCTTGATGATGTGATCTGTTTTATGCAAGCTGCTAAAATTGAAATGATTGAGAACGAGATGATAAAGGAAGAAAGACCATGTTCCCAAGTGACAAATTCACTCATTGCTCCTATGGGTAACTTAACCACCAAAAACCAACAACAAATACCTATCATTGAGGAACCTACTAAACATGGTGGTTATGCACCAAAAGCATTTGTTGGTGGTAGTTCATGTAACCAAGGAAGCCAATCAAGGTTTAATGTCCAGCTCATATATGATAATGATTCAGCCTCCATGGCAAGTGGACATTTACCTTATGTTGGTGGAAATGGTGGTCAAGGAAGTGAAACTCATGCATTGTTTTCTATGTTCACAGATTCCTACAATGCTTTTGTAGCAAAGAATATGGTTCACACTAGCATCGTTCAAGATGACTTAGAACGGATTGATGTAGATGATCTTGAAGACATGGACTTGAAGTGGCAAGCTGCAATGCTGGCTCTTAGAAGCAAAAGGCTGTATAATAGGACTGGTTAATTTCTTCTATCAAGGCCCAATGAAAGAATTAGGTTCGACAAGTCAAAGGCCATTTGTTATAGCTGCCAACAACCTGGACACTTTGCTAGAGAGTGTAGTCAGCCAAGAAACTTCCAAGGGAATCAGTATCAGAACCAACAACCAAGAAATCAAAACCAGTACCAGCAAAACCAACCAAGAAACAACAACTACGACAATTTCAACAATAACAACCCCAACTCTAACAACAACTACCAGCAACCAGAAATGAACAATCAGCAGGTAGTACCTCAAAACCAAAATTACCAAAGAAACACCAACCAAAACCCTCAAAATGTTTCCAACAACACCAACCGAAACAACCAAAACCAGTCTAGAAACTAAGGAAATGTACATTTGCTGCTCAACAAGAAGGTGGTTTTGATTGGAGTGATCATGCTGAAGACATAACCAAGGCTAATGTTGCATTCATGGAAAAAGTTGAAAATGAAGTTGGATCTTCTTCTTCTAAGGTACATTCAAACTCCACACTTGAATTACTTGAAACAATTGATGCATTAAATGTGAAAGTAGGAAAGTTGGAGAGTGAATGCTTTAGAAAACAGAGCATGATAAATGTGTATCAAGCTAGTGATGTAACTTATGAAGAAAAGATCAAAAGCCTTGAAGAAGATTGTATGAACAGTTACGAAACTCAGTCAAGGTATGTAACTGAGATTGAAGGACTAAAGAAAATGGTTGTTGAAAAAAAGGTGAAAAAATACCACACTGCAAGTTGAAGTTGAGTTTCTGAAGAATCTAGTATCCACTGGAAACATATGTGGTATTTTGAACAAGGTTAAAGAAGAAGACAAATATAAAGTTGTTCCTCTACCTTTTAACAGCAGCTATTCTCTTAAAGTTGATAAGGAGAAAAGGGAGGCTTATCTCAATCAATTCAGAGATGTGTTCAAAGACAAAGAAGACTTCATTGAGCATTATGACAAGGTTACTGTTGATGAACATGGAGAGTTTGTTTTAAAAGAAGATGTTAAAGGTGAGAAGTCAGTTGGAATTCAAGTCTCTGAAGATGACTTTGATGATGAATGTCTAAATGTTGATGATTTGGTTGATACAAGTGATGTAAGTTCAATTGATGAAGATGTCAAGATCAAAAGAAATGGAAAACCTGACTCAATTGATCAACTTCCATTGTTGCCACCTGCTACACCAAATATGAAAAGACATTATGAGAAGATGAGAAGAGAACATGTGTCATTTGATATATGTGAAGGTTCAATAATGTCTAAGCTTGCTTACAATGCAGTAAAGCCACCAAGAAAGGGAAGTGTTGAGAAGAATCAAGAACAACAAAAAGAAACCAAAGGAAACTTTCTCAAGTGATGAATTTATTCCAGTGTACCCTGTCTTCTCCAATCAAGAATTATTTGACATTGGTGAAGTTGAAACTATGGAAGAATATGAGAGAAGGAAGTCTAGGCACAAAGAAAGTCTGGATGGTGAGCCAATGAGATTGGAAAAGATTAAATTTGTTAAAAGTAAAGTGGAGTGGCAAGACATTAAGATTGAAGAATTTATGCCTTTCTCTATAAACTTTGATGGCCTCAAAATTCATAAAACACTTGGGATTGAACCACCTAGACCAAGTGAGAGATTCAAAAGGGGAAATGCTCATGAAAGTTTCAAAGGAAAGTGTAGTGTAAAAAGTATGATGAATATGGTCACCATAGTGATTCTTTTCATGAGAGGTTCACTTTTAAACCACATCATGTTCCAAATGAAACAAATTTTGGTCAAGACTTTGGACTCTATAAACAGAAGTATGATGAATATTTGGGAAAAGGAAAGGTGTGCGAAAAGGAGAAAGTGAACAAGGTTGCTAGCAGAGTGAAGAAAGATGGGAAGGATTATGAGAAACCAAAGAAGAATGTGATTGATCAAATCAAAAGAAACAACCCTCTCATCAAATCTGAAACTGCTGTGAAAAGAAACATACAACCATTGAGAATTGTTCCTAATCAAGACTCATGATCAGTTAAATCTGATGATTCTCAAAAATCACCAAACAATGGAAAGAAAGGGAAAAGGGATGTTTTCTCAAGAAAGAAACCAAAAGAATTGAATGGTGATGAAAAGTTTCTAATGAAAAATGGGTTTGAACCTCATGGATTTCTTTGGAAACCAAGGGGTGAAGTTCAAGAATCAAAGAAATTTGATGTGAGAGATTTTTCAAGTGAAAAGGATTATGTGGTGCAAGAATGCAAAAGCATAATTCCTTATGAGAAAACTCCAAGCCCAACTGATAGTGGCTATGAAACTGATGAACCTGATGTTTGTGAAGTAGTTTATGAAGATCCTAAGCCTACTTCCAATTCAAATACACCAATTGCCCGTGTAATTGATGATCTACAAGTTGATTCAGCTTGCATTTCATTGACAAACTAATCAATTTTCTTTGATATGTGCAGCAACAGTCCACTCCATTGAATGATGTATGGTACATGGATAGTGGGTGTTCAAGGCACATGACATGTGACAAAAGGTCACTTGTGAACTATGAAGAGAAATTTTAAGGACCAGTAGCATTTGGTAGTAATGAGAATGGTGAAAAAATTGTTGGAAAAGACATTCTAACCAATGGCAATGTGTCAATTGACAATGTTTTATATGTAGAAGGATTACAATATAACCTCTTAAGCATATCTCAAATGTGTGATAAGGGTTATAAAGTTGGATTTGATGATTCACACTGTTTCATCCTCAAACCTGAATTTTTAATTCCACCTGACATGATTATGATGATGGCACCAAGGAATGGCAATCTCTATGAACTGAATATGAAAGAGGCTATTTCTAGAGGAGGTACCTGTTTTGTTTCTAAAGCCACTGAAAATGAATCTAAATTGTGGCATAGAAAGCTATGCCATGTCAACCTAAAGTACATGAACAGACTTGTGAAGGGTGAGCATGTCATTGGTTAACCCATAAGAGAGTTCAAGCTTGATAACAAATGCATATCTTGTCAGGAGGTAAGCAGCACAAGACTTCACACAAGACAAAACTCATTAACACGATTGATCAAGTGCTTGAGATGCTTCACATGGATCTTTTTTGTCCTGTGAGTGTTCCAAGTATAGGCAAGAAGAGATATTATCTTGTGATAATTGATGATTTTCTAGATATACTTGGGTTTATTTCCTGAGTACCAAAGATGAAGCTGTTGAGTTGATTAAGGGATGTGTGACTAGGATTGAGAACCAGTTAGATGCAAGGGTGAAGGTCATGAGAAGTGAAAATGGGGCTGAGTTCAAAAATGGAGTAATGGAAGAGTTATGCAATGCTAAAGGAATTTTTCAATGATTCTCTGCTCCTAGAACTCCTTAACAAAATGGTGTTGCAGAGAGAAGGAACAGAACACTCATAGAAGCTGCAAGAACAATGCTAGCAGATGCTTTTCTACCTGTCACTTTTTGGGAAAAGGCATACAGCCTGCTATGTTCAGAATATAGTACTTCTCAACAAAAATCAAGACAAGATTCCTTATGAGATTTTGTTTAAAAGAAAGACCTACATGAAGTTTCTCAAGTTATTTGGATGTAAATGTTCACTTTTGAACACCAAGGATTATCTAAACAAGTTTCAAGCTAAATCCTTGGATTGCTTCTTTGTTGGTTAATCAACACACTCAAAATCTTACAGAGTATATGTCAAAGACCATTTGAGTGTGATTGAATCATCTGATATTGTTTTCAATGAAAATTAGTTAAATACTATAGATTGAGCAGCATGGCTGTTTGACCTTGAGAAGTTAATCAAGTCCTTCAAGATTTATCCTGGGGACTTTGATGACACATTTTTTAAGACTAGTGTGATTATAGAAAAAACTTCAAAGAAACTTATTTTGGACAAGTTATGGTCAAAGGTTGCTGGAAAAAGGCCTGAATACAACTTCATAAAGCATCCTTCAACTACTGAAAATGAAAAAGCTCTAGTTCAAGTTCAAGAACACGATCAAGATCAAGCAAATCAAGACAATAAAGAAAATCAAGATGATCATGTGTTGAATGAAGTAGATCCTAATAACCAAAGTGATACTGAAGAAGCAAGAAGATTTGAAAACTTATTTGAAAATCTGAATATTAGAAACAATGGTGCATCTATCTCACAACAGAACAGTGAAGAAGTACCAAAGTTTCATGATGCAACAACTGATTTGATCATTGATGAACCTGATCTCAATGACACAAATCTTGATACTTCTGTATCTACTTATGGTGATTATTCAATCCTCTTATGTTGAAAAGAATCATCCTTCTAAAAATATCACTGGAAAAATCAATGAAAGAGTAACAAGAAGTGGTTCTAAATCTGCAAACATTTGTTTGTACTCCTACTTTCTATCTCAGATAGAACCTAAGAACATTGTTCAAGCATTGAAAGACAACTGCTGGGTAGAAGCTATGCAAGAGGATTTGGCTCAGTTCAGAGATCTGCAAGTGTGGTAACTTGTAGACAAGCCAAGAAACAGATATGCCATTGGAACCAAATGGGTTTTCAGGTACAAAAAGGATGAAAGAGGAATTTTGATTAAGAACAAAGCAAGACTTGTTGCATTGGGATGCCTACAAGAAGAAGGGATTGACATTGAGGAAGTCTTTGCACCAGTTTCAAGACTTGAAGCAATAAGAATTTTCTTAGCTTATGCTCCCTCAAAGAATATAAGGGTATGCCAACTTGATGTCAAATCTGCATTCTTGAATGGAAAAATAGAAGAGGAGGTGTATGTAACTCAACCACCAGGATTTGAGGATCCTGATTATCCTAACAACGTGTATAAGTTAAACAAAACTTTGTATGTACTTCATCATGCTCCAAGAGCTTGGTATGATGAGTTATCCAATCATCTACTTGAAAATGGTTCCAAAGGGGAGCTATTGACAAGACCCTCTTTTACAAGAGAAGGAAAGAGATTTGCTTTTATTACAAGTCTATGTTGATGATATTATTTTTGGTTCAACCAATGAACTAATGTGTATGAAGTTTGAAGAGGTGATGAAATCCAAGTAAAGTATGAGCTCTATGGGAAAAATGAACTTCTTTCTTGGATTGCAAGTTCAACAGAAAACTGATGGGAGTTTCATATACCAGTCTAAGTATGTGCATGACATATGTAGTTTCCCAGCCGGATCTACACGGAAGTATCTCGTACTACGTAGGTGCGGAATCCCTACGTAAGACGATACGAGCGTAAGACGTAAACTATGTTAGTACCGAACACGAACACACGTTACAATACTCAAAAGACACGTTGTATTGCAACTCCTTTAACACGTGATACGCAAATCACAATTACACGTACTAGAAAATCTCTTACAAATACAAGCCGTAGCCAAACCTATATAGTTATCGACAACTTCGCCTAACAGACTAAGCGAAGTTGTTGATAACTTCGCTTGTCCACAAGTTCACTTATATCAGGCGAACTTGTGAGACAACTTAACTAAAACATAACAAAACCAACTAACACGATTACAGACACTAGATACTTAACTACTGACATCATGTACCAACAGACTCCCCCTTGGCAGTAGCTTCATATCTCTAACTTCAATCACGTGTCATGTAATCCCAAAACTCGAGTCACCCGTCTTCAAGCATGAACGCCTTCTCTGACACAAACAGAAACTACTCTCTGATATTTCTTGGCTTCATCCTTCCATGCCGGAATATAGAATATCTTTTTCTCGTTCAGCACCTGCAAGTCAGCTTGAGAGAAATTCACCAAGTGCATTGGATCATACACTCTCAGCAACTCTTGTTCATCTTCATCCTCCATCACCGCTTCAGCTGTTTCACTATCAACACACCACCGTTTCAGATTCTTTAAGACATCATTGGGCATTTGTTTCATCGGCACTTCTTTTAAACACCGGATCGGCTTATACTTCATTATCATCCAAGGTTTGCCATCAGCTCTCATACCTCTGTCTTTGTCTTCAACGAGCTTTCTTTTCTGTGGTTTTAACAAGTCGAACTTTTTATCTTTTATACTTTCTTTCCAAACGATCTTCCCAATAATCCTAGCCATATTATCATCACTCATGTTTATCAACCCCAACTTGGCTAAATCCTTCACCTCACACTCAGTTAAGGTATTCAACGATCTCAATAACCTCTTGAAATACTAAACTCCGTCAAAACGTTTAATCACAAATAGCCTCAGCTGCTCATCATATAACCAGCAAATAATCCCCTTTTTCGATTCAGCATACCCTTTGATGTTGTAACTCTTCTTGAACATAGTGGGAACCGCCGGTTTCTTTGTCTTTACGAACCATTGAGCGTAGCCTTCTTTCCATCTCGGCTGCTCTTCTCATTCAGTCTCGTCACTTCCCATATCATGACCCACATTTATCTTATCAACTTCCGGAATTTCATGCTCAACATTATCCTCCACAATCTCTCCCTCTTCAACCTCACTATTAATAACAATGTCAGCTCCTATTTTCTCAATCTCTTCAACCGGTAACATATCGTCGTCATCCAACATCTCCTCGTCCTCCACTACCACCACATCTTCACCCCCTGATTCACCAGTTGCACCCGTTGACTCCCCCTGAGATGTAGAAGTCCCAAGAGCTTGTTCAGTTCTTGGCAACTCACCACCTGCATCTTTCGATGCATTGGGATCATCGTCTCTATCGTTACTTTTCTTCGTCCTCAGCTCATCGCCCTTGTAGCTCGTCTCCCCCTGAGATGCTAAGAACTATTTTAAAGCAACAAAAAGTTTACCGTGCTCAATCAGGAGGGACGAATGAATCTGATTTCTACAACAAGGCGCTGAATAGCGTGGGTCTGGATCAGGTTGATTCTCGACTGTTCTGCCACGACCCTTTCAAGAGCAGCTATTCTGTCCGAGTCAGATAAAGTTGTTTCAAAATCAAACCTCATATGAGAAATGTCTTGAGCGTACGGTGGAGGGATTCCCAAGGTAGCCGGGACATCAGAAACAGGCTGAAAAGTAACCGCAGGTGGTATGGTAACTGATAACCCCGCGGTGGCAACCAGCGTCGACTCAATGAATCTTGCAACAACCTCCGATGGAGTAAGTGTAGGAGGTGGCAAAGAAACAATTTCTGGAGCCGAAAGCTGAAATGTGGTAGGTGGAATGCCAAAAGAATATGATGTTGTCAACACGGGGGCACCTGAGGTGATTGGTCCTGTCACAGACAACGATGCAGGGACCATAGTCATACCAGATAAGGCGGGTGGAGAGAAACGAACCACCCTCGAGCTTTCACCAGCTCCCGATCCTTCACCCATTCTTACCCGTTTCGATCGACGAACCAACCGATCTAACTCCTCCTCAAAATCGGATTCACTGTCATCTGTATCTTTCTTTCTTTTTCCCTGAATCCTTTCTTGGGCGACCAGTATCTGTTTTGCTTCAGCAACATCATCAGCTGAGAAGTCAGAGTCGGTTCTTTCAGAATCAGCTACAGACGTAGCTACCAACGGCACATCAGCACTAGAAACTTCTGCTACGGAGACCTGAACCTCTGCCTCAGGATCAACTCGTTCCATATCGAAAAATCCTTGGCCACCAAAAGCAGCTTCAAGGTCTACTTGATCCTCCGGCGCCACAACAGGAGCAGCAGGCGATGCTTGCTGTACCATAGGTGGTGGTTGAGAGACAACAGCCTGTTGCGGTGCCGGATCCCGAAACTCGTCTCCACGAGGAGCAACATATGCCGGGTTTATCAAATACCCAAATAGCGGAGTATGTCGTGGACGAAGCTCTGGTTTACTTCAAGCACTCGATGATCTGCATTGTGCGAAAATCCTCTTGCTGACACTCTCTACATAAAGAATTGGACGGCGCTGAGGTAGCGTAGGAGCCACGTGATTCAAGATCATTTGTAAAAATCTTGGAAACATCAAGAATCTTTCACGAGCCACCGCTCGTCTCTGACGGTCTATCTCATAAAACACCATCTGACTGAAGCTGTAAGGCTTCTTGTAAGTCAGTGTTGTCATTGCTGATTGCATCGTGGCACCCATACCATCCGTTCCAGCCTTACGACCCAACATGCATACTATCATAACATGCATTAGAAAACGCCATTGATCCAACAAAAATCCCTTACGTCTCTGAGTGTCACCCAATGGACCAGAATAGCCCATTCTTAAAAATGCACCATCTCTGAATGGAGCAACAAAGTCTGTAGGATCATCTCTCGTTTCATTCCCAATCTGCAAGGCGACCCTTATCTGTTCCGATGAGAACTGCACCTGCTGATTGTTGACTGTGGCGCGCATGACTGGGGGCTCGACTATACAATCATACTCAACCGTCTGCCAGAAGTCTTCTATGTTCGGCAGAGAAATGGGCAGAGTTGTAGTAATAGCATGGAAGATACGCGAGCGAATCAGAAAAGTGATCATCTCGCGATAATCATCAACACCACTAGCATCCGGGTCCAGTGTGATGTACATATTGTGTCCCGGAAAGAATTGACGGTGGCTATCACCACCATCATCACCACCAGCACCACCGGCTCCTGCTACAGCTGCCATATCTGCACAACAAACGGTCTAAGTTAAAAAATCGTCTAAGCAATTCATAACTTCGCCTGTTACCATGAGCGAAGATAAGATAAACTTTATAGTGCAGGCGAAGTTAGACATAGGGCGAAGTTGAGCACAACTTCGCCTATACAGTAACTTCGCCTGACAACAGATAAACTGATAAATAATATGTAAAGCACCAGGGGAAGTTAGGGGTAAGGCGAAGTTAAGGATAACTTGGCCTAACCATAACTTCGCCCCTTGAACAACTTCGCCCCTGATAAGTTAAAAATTAAAGTATCATGCGAAGTTAAGCCTAAGGCGAAGTTGAGAACAACTTCGCCTGAACTATAACTTCGCCTGAACTATAACTTCGCCTGAACTGAAACGGCAAAGGTTTAGAAGGCCAAACGAGGGTTTGTTTGTTGAACTTGATGATTGTGGACACTAAAGAACATGTTATTACAGAGATCTTGACGATCAAGTTGGTTACGAACACGTTAAAAACCAGTTTGAAAAGCGGGTGTATAAGGGTTAGCATGAACGAGGTCCCGAATCGGACCAAAACGACCTCTGATTAACATGATCGACAAGAATTAAACGTAATATCGACCCTACACACCTTTAACACGGATTAGAACGAACAAGAATGAGGTTTGATTCGAGGAAATAAGTTCGCCGAGGTTGATAAGTGATAAGTTCGCCTGGGTTTTGAAAATGTGTAAACAGTTGACCAAGTTGACCTTTATATAGGATTAAATATGCACATGCGAAGTTAAGGTTAACTTCGCTTACCCTTAACTTCGCCTCTTAACAACTTCGCGCAAGCATAACTTCGCTTAGTATTAAACGTACAAAACAGTCCCTTAAAAATTGAACATCATGCAATCAGCTTTTAAAACCTTCCTTTAAAGAGTTAAATGTTACAATCAAAGACCAAGTAACCAGGTATTAAACATAAAACGACATGTGTAAAATAAAATTTAGAAATAAAGTACACGGGATCAAATTTCAGTCTTGACGGGGACCAGAATGTTTTAGAAAAGATCCGAACAGGAATTATACTAATTAGATGGCTGTCACTTAGATCCATGTTCAGCTGTATTATGACCTAAAGAAACAGGTTGTAAGCAGGTAAACAAACTTAGTATGGTTTTCATCGCTTTTGTGATACGGATTAGGTTCAATTAAGCTCAAAATTTTAACAGACAACACATCAGAGATTGTGATGCCTCCTATCTATTCTCAAATCTTATTTGGCTTTCCCCGAGTCACCCCGAGTTGACCTTGACCCGTAGTGTCTGATTTAAACAGTAAGTACATCTGATCTTTAAGGTCTTCATCCCGTTCTCTTTCTTTTCTCTTGATTGACAATGATAACATAATAGGCTTCAGAAGGCTTAACATAAGTATTAAAAAAAATTTTTCTTTTTTTTTTTAATAACAAAGATTGACATATCTTCAAACAGTAGACTACTGCAAGTCCCGAATCTGGATCACTGCAGGTACTTGACACACTTTCTTCTCGGAAATCAGAACACTCACGAGCTCGTGTATGACTGGGTAATCACTTTTCTGTCTATCATTCGGAAAGATGCAGATGGAGACATACACAACTCTTAATGAGTCTTCCCTTTAAATCGAGAAGATTTAGTTAGTATCACTTTAACTTTTACGCACCATAAAAAGCTACCATAACATACAATGACTGTTCTAGAGTCTTTTAGGCTTAATAACTTCACTAGTTAAGCACACAGAAATAGTTTCTGTATCACTTTCCAAGGTTGGATCAATTTTCTTAAAAACATTGTATAGTGACTTCTTTCGAAGTTGTAGACTTGAAAAATTATATCATCTCCCATAAAAAAAAATTTAAATTCTATCGCCCCGATCAAGTCAAAGTCTTTAGGTAAACGGCTATCCTGAAGATCCAATGGATCAGCTGGACGGACCACATACGAGTATGTGTCCTTCTAACTAAGTATGAAGCGACTATTTTTCAGCGAAAGAATAAAAACACATCATAAACCGCCCCGGTCACTTTCATTCATCTGGTTAATGGCTATCCTTATAATCTACTGGTAGAAGTGAGGACCAAACACATCCGAAGATATGTCCTTCAAACTGAAGCAACCGACATAATTTTAAGCGATAGTGACGCGTTTTTTTTTTATGTAAAAGTGAAAAATACGGTTACTCGGGATTGATCATCCCATTAAGCTCAACAAGATTTTGAAAACGAGTTTTGTCAAACGCTTTAGTAAAAAGATCGGCGAAATTATCTAACGAATCAACCTTTTCGAGCACAATGAATTTCTTCTCAGCACAATCCCGTATAAAATGATGATGAATGTCAATGTGTTTAGTTTTGATGTGCTTTACGGGATTGTTAGTTACTGAGATTGCAGCAGTGTTATCAATGCAAATAGGAGTTTGAGTGAAATTCAGACCGTAATCGCGCAATTGCTGTTATATCCAAAGAACCTGGGAGCAGCAGTTTGATGCTGCCATGTATTCTGCTTCACAGGTAGAAATGGCTACTGAGATCTGCTTCTTGCACTGCCATGACACCAATCTTCCTCCCAGAAACTGGCATCCACCTGTTGTCGACTTCCGACTCTAATTGCAGCCTCTATAGTTAGAATCCGTGTAAGCGACCGAGTCCAGGTCTCCCCCTTTCGTGTACCACAATCCCAGCTTAGGCTTGCCTTTGAGATACCGCAATATCCTCTTCACTCCCTTCATGTGAGATTCCTTTGGGTTTGCCTGAAAACGAGCACAGAGACAAACTGCAAACATAATGTCAGGTCTAGATGCAGTTAAATACATTAAAGAACCTATGATTGCTCGATATTGGGTGGGGTCCACATCTGCATCACTGTCTGAATCAGCACCCAGTTTGTGGTTGACGCAAACTGGAGTATCAAATGGGGTGCTGTCCTCCATCATGAAGCGTTTGAGAACGTCTTGGACATATTTAGTTTGATGTATGAACATCCCATCTTTCTTCTGATCGACCTGCAATCCTAAAAAGAAACTTAATTCACCCATTGCGCTCATTTCAAACCTCCTTTTCATGACTTCCTCAAATTCCTGACACATGACGACATTTGATGCAGCAAAGATGATGTCGTCCACGTAGACTTGAACTAAAAGAAAATCTTCCCCCTTTCTCTTGACAAATAGTGTGCTGTTGATCTTTCCTCTTTCAAACCCATTCTCAAGTAAGTAATCAGACAAGGTTGCGTACCAGGCACGAGGGGCCTGATGTAGTCCATATAGCGCTTTACTTAGCTTGTACACATGATCAGGAAAGTCTGGGTCAGGAAAACCTGGAGGCTGTTCAACGTATACTACCTCATCGACTTTACCATTCAGAAAAGCACTTTTCACGTCTAACTGGAACACCTTCATCTCATTGTGTGCAGCAAATGCCAAAAATAGTCGAATGGCTTCCAATCTAGCCACAGGAGCAAACACTTCATTGTAGTCGATCCCTTCTTGCTGATTAAACCCTTTTACGACCAGCCTCGCCTTGTTTCTTATGATTATTCCCTTCTCCTCTCTCTTACACTTAAAGACCCACTTTGTGCCAATAGCATGTACATTCTTCGGTTTTGCAACCAATTTCCATACTTCCATCTTTACGAACTGGGCTAACTCTTCTTGCATGGCTTCAACCCACGAGCTGTCCTTTAGAGCCATTTGATAGTTCTTTGGTTCAATCTGGCTGATGAAGCAGGTGTACAAGCATTCATTTAGGATACCCGTTTCTTTAATGCTTGCGTAAACACAGTTGTGCTCATTCAAGCTTCGTCTTGTTTGTACACCATCAGACAGATCACCTATCACGTTCTCTAAAGGGTGATTTTTGTGAACTCCAGTAGTCGGAACCGAACTGACTTGCAGATTGTCTTCCAGGTTCGAAGAGAGTTCATCAATGGGCGATTGTTGTTGAGAGTGAAATGGATTGAAAAATTCGTCTTCAGTAGGGGCAGCAGGGGTATCAGCAGTAGTTGACGAGGAGGGTTGACATTCATTGTACTGCGGAAGTTGCACAAAATTTTCTTCCTCATCATACAGAATCTGTGTAGCAATTTTCTCATCAACTTCTGCAAAATCCAAGTAAGGCATATTAAAATATTTGAACAGTTTATCATAATCGAAAGCCTCAGCGGGTCCCATGCTAGGCTTTGGTGGTTTGTAACTTGTGATGTCAGTGTTACATATCACCTCAACCTTGCTGGTCGATAGATTAAAGACTCGTCTGTTGGGTGTCCCAACTACATATCCGACTAAAATACCTTCGTCGGCTTTCTCACCAAATTTTGAGTTCGTCTTTAATTTCGAACACGGGGACCCGAATGGTTCGAGACCATTTAAGTTTGGCTTTCTACCATGCATAAGTTCATAACAAGTTTTATTCAATCTTTTAACAGTTAAAACACGATTAAGGATATAACAGGCTGTGGCAACTGCTTCAGCCCAGAACACCACAGGAAGTTTAGCATCAGCCAGCATGGTTCTGGCTCCTTCAATTAGCGTCCTGTTCTTCCTCTCAGCCACCCCTTTTTGTTGCGGAGTATACGGGGCGCTGTACTGGTGGTCTATCCCTTTCTGTAAGAAGAACATCTCCATCTGGTAGTTTTTGAACTCTGTCCCATTATCACTCCTGATGTACTTAACCTTTCTCCCAACAATGTTTTCAACCTTGGTAATCAAGTTAATCACCAACTGAACCGTCTCATCTTTTGCCTTCAGAAAATATACCCATAAGTATCGAGAGTAATCATCGGTTACTACCAAGCAGTATGAAGTTCCACCTAAACTCTTTACATTCACGGGACCAAAGAGATCCATGTGAAGCAGGTCTAGTGTACTGACGATTAAGTTAACCTTCTTGGAGTGATGAGGTTTCTTGTGTTGCTTTCCCTTCTTGCACGACAAGCATTGATCTTCAAAGTTAAACTTCTTCAAGGGAACACCCAGCACCAGGCCATTCTTGACAATGTAATTCATTTTGCGAAGATGTATATGCCCCATTCTTCGATGCCATAACTCAGACTCAGATTCAGTTGCCTTTGACAGAAGACATGACTCTTCTGTTGCCATCTCGGTTGACCTCATATCCATTACATATGTGTTCTTTTCTCTTGGAGCTTTCATCACTACCCATGCCTCTGGTATCTTGAAACCAAGTTACAGAACAATTGCTTCATTTTTAGTAAAGTGCACTGTGTACTCTTTGTCACAAATCTGAGACACGCTCAACAAATTATGCTTCAACTCCTCAACGAAATTCACCTTCTCTAACTTCATTTTACCATTTGTCACAGTTCCAATTCCAGTAATTCTACCACCACTCTCTCCAACAAAACTTACCCTACCTCCTTGAACAGGTTTCCATTCGTGTAACAAATTCTTGTTACCAGTCATGTGCCGGGAACAGCCACTATCCACAACCCACAGATTGTTTACAGTCCTGATCAACTGTTCCTGCACGATTAAAGAAAAGGATTAAAATCTGGGGACCCAAGACCTATTGTTCTTGGGTCGATTAAATCTGTTAAACGGCATCCCGTACTTTGGCTGTCCAAAGTCAGTATGAGAATGATTTCTATAAGTCCTAAAAGGAAATCTTCTTGAGGATTGACTATGAGGCCTTCCAAACCTTAGAGAATTAACAGAGTTATAATTATAGGTTTGGTTGTTAACTGGGAAAAACTGAGATTGATATCTTTGAAATCTTGGTTTAGTCCAATATCTGAACATTGGTGAGTTTGCATTCTTACCATTATAATAATTACTATTCGTTTTATTCTCAGTTTTCGGAGGCCTCATACCTCTGAATCTCTGATTCAGATGGCAATCAGCAATCAGGTGTCCTATTTGATTGCATCTGAAACAACTCCTGTGTTCAACTTTCGTCTCAACAGTTGTTTCAGATGTTGAGGTTGCATTACTACCCGTTTGTTTAACATATGGTGGGACATACGGGTTTAGGGGAGAATTCTTTTCAGTTGGCTTATATTCCTCCCCACGTTTTAGTAACACTACCCCTTCTTTTGTCTCACTAGATTCAGATGTCTTGTCCGAATTTGATGAGACAGAACTAGGAACAGAAATCTTAACATTCGAAACAGGCTTACTCGTTTCGTTTTTACTAACTTCAGGTTCTTTAATCGAAACTTTGACAGGAACTGTCTGACTAATCTCAACATCAAAAGATTTCTGATTACTAGAATCATACATATAGTTATGGTTATACGGTGGTGGAACTTCAGAAAATCCAATTCCCCCTTTGTTAACTGGGGAACGTTGAACACTTACGATATGATCAAGCATGGCTGAGGAATTTCTGAACTGTTCAATTTTTCTATTTAGTTCCACCACTTTCACTTGGTAATCAGCTATCTGTTTATCCCTTTCAACAATTAGTTTGGTTTTCTCTTCTAACACTTCATAACTAAGATCAATTACTTGTATTTTCTCAGCTATACTGGCTTTAAGACTTCTGATATCTTTTTCACTAGCTTTTATTTTTACAGAGTAACTGTTTTCTCTAGTTTTAGTGTAATGATGATCTTCTTTTAACGTTTTAAATTGAGCGTCCAAACTAACAAACTGATCAATTACTGTTTTCAATTGTTCAGACAAATTTTCACATTGCATACAATGGAGTTCAGAACTTACCTCAAAGAGCTGATCATTCACTTCTGCCATATAAGCTTGATCTTCTCCCGTCTCTCTGTCGCTTCCTCCAGTTTCGATGTTTACCAAGTTGGCCTGTTCGAACACTTCATCAACTTGTAGATTCCAGTTGTAACCACCATTCAGTCTAGATACCATCGCCCTATTCTCACTACCTCCCCCATTCTATTGTGTAGGCCTGTTCTGACTACGTTCGACTCTTTCATTTGTGCATTCCTTAGCAAAGTGACCATTCTGTTGACAGTTATAACATCGAACCTTTGACTTATCAAACCCTGGTCTTTCGCCAACGAACTTTCTACCCGTTTTCTTCATGAACCTTTTAACTCTTCTTACTATCATCGCCATCTGCCACTGCAGATCCATCTCTTCCAAATCATCAGCATCAATCAGATCATAGTCTTCATCCAAAGTTGCGGGATCGACTATTTTACCTTTGATGTAATTCTCATAAGATGCAATGAAAGATGCATAGAGGGCAAACTGCTGTTCAGCTGAATTAACACTCATGGGCATCTGTGAGTATTTGTTGGTTTGAGCATTTGATGAAAAGTTACCAGTTGTGGCTTGAGGTTTTGAAGAATTACTTCCTCTAGCTACAAAACATACATCACCATCCATGTTGAGAGTCACATGACCATCTTGAATTGAGTTTGAGCTTGAGTCTCTCTTTGAGTAGTAAGCAGATGATTCTGATCTTGAACTTGAACTTGAACTAACTTTTGCACCGTACATACCCGGATCCTGAACCTGATCAGTTGGTGTCTCTTTCCGAACCATGTTAAGTTCAAAAGTTCGTAATTTATTGACTGCTGTTTCCAAATCAAAATCGGCAAACTCTTTATCTTCTCTCATCAAAACCGTGTACATTTCCCATTTCGGTGGAAGAGCATCAAGGAGTTTCTCTACTATCTCCTCTTCTTTGTATACAATGGAGTAATTGCTGAGTTCGGTCATTAGGTGATAATATCTTGTGATGATATCATCATGTGATTCATTTTTCAAATATTTGAACACCGAGAATTGGGTTTTTAGTAGCTTAATTTTGGATGCACGTATTCCCACATTACCTTCATATCGATTTTCTAGCGCTTCCCATAGCTCTCTAGCGGTTTTGTATTTCCTGAAGGTTTGAAGAATCTCTTGTGGAAGAGCCATGGTGATCGCCGCATGAGCTTTACTCTCTGCCTCATACATTTTCCTCTCCTCCTCAACCATCTTACTGTACTTCTTTATTTGATCACGACCCTCAAACAAGGCCGTTGGTGGAATGTATCCATCTTGTATGCACGCCCACATCTTAGCATCTTGATATTTAACATACTGTTCAAACCGATCTTTCCAAGCAACGAAATCGGTACCCTTAATCATTTTCGGAGCCTTAGTTAGTGAACCTGCTTCAACTTCCATTTTCACTAGTTCCGTGATGTTTATCGAAGTCATCGTTGAAAGAAACACAACTCAAAACACGAAAAAAGTATAAAATAATTTTTTATTATTTTGAACAGCGCCCAGTAGGCGAAGTTATGTATTACTTCGCTTAAGCTTAACTTCGCTGATACTCAACTTCGCTAAACCTTAATTTCGCTTGTTTCTTAACTTCGCCTTATGTTAACTTCGCTTAATGACAACTTCGCTTAATTCAAGCGAACTTGTGGGACAGGCGAAGTTAATGATAACTTCGCTTAAACTTATATCTTCGCCTAAACCCTACAAACAGTGGCGGCAACTTCACCTGATGAACACAAGGTTTTTGCAGGTTTTAATTTGACGTATTGCGAGGTATGCGAAGGTGTAATGGGTTATATTTGATAGTGGTTGATGAGTAGGACACAAAAACTCGGTATTTCAACGTAAACTCGTCCCGAGAATAGTCGAACGGAACGATTTATACACTCGTGTGATAATCCCGAACCACACAATCACGAGCAATTGCTCTGATACCAATTGTAGGTTCCCAGCCGGATCTACACGGAAGTATCTCGTACTACGTAGGTGCGGAATCCCTACGTAAGACGATACGAGCGTAAGACGTAATCTATGTTAGTACCGAACACGAACACACGTTACAATACTCAAAAGACACGTTGTATTGCAACTCCTTTAACACGTGATACGCAAATCACAATTACACGTACTAGAAAATCTCCTACAAATACAAGCCGTAGCCAAACCTGTATAGTTATCGACAACTTCGCCTAACAGACTAGGCGAAGTTGTTGATAACTTTGCTTGTCCACAAGTTTGCTTATATCAGGCGAACTTGTGAGATAACTTAACTAAAACATAACAAAACCAACTAACACGATTACAGACACTAGATACTGAACTACTGACATCATGTACCAACAACATATTAGACAAATTTAAGTGCAATGATCTTAAAACTGCATCCACTCCAATGGACACAAAAGAGAAAATGATTGCAAATGAAAAGGGGGAGCCAGTAGATGAACATGAATACAGAGCAAAAATTGGATCTCTGGTGTATCTGACTGCTTCAATGTCGGATATCATGTTTATTTTGTGTGTTTGTGCTACATTTCAATCATGTCTTAAGGTTTCCATATTAATGTTGTAAATAGGATCTTTAGATACTTGAAGGGAAGACCTGATCTGGGAATTTGGTATCCAAAAAAACTAGTCATTTGATCTAGTTGCCTTTACAAATAGTGACTATGATGGGTGTAATATGAGCAGAAAGTCTACCTTCGGAGGTTGTCAATTTTTGGGTGACAGATTGGTGTCATGGCAGTGCAAGAAACAATCCACAGTGTCAATCTCAACTATAGAAGCTGAGTATATTGTTGCATCTGTCTGCTATGCACAAGTCCTCTGGATTCAAAATGAGATGCTGGATTATGGTATGAGTTTCTTAAACACCCTTATTAACATTGATAACACTACTGCATCATTTATTGTTAAGAATCATGTACAACATTCCAAGACTAAGCACATTGAAATCATACAATGTTTTATTAGGAATTGTAGCGAAAAAGGTCTAATCGAAGTAAAAATAGTTGACACAAGTGATAATTTGGCTGACCTATTCACAAAACCACTTGATAGAACCAGGTTCAACTTTCCTCTAAAAGCCCTGGGAGTGATCAACTCTAATGAAGTCTAATTAATGATGTGTGCTTGTTGTGAAAACTGACTATCTTTTCAAAATCTTGTTGAATGTTTGTTTGATATGTGCTCTATGTGATAATTAACTATCTTGAGAGAGTGCTTATGTTTGAATATGATATTATTTGATGATCACTGATGTGTGCTTAATTGATTATCTGTATAAATTAGGTATATTTGTTGCTTAGGTTAATGATCAGTGATTATGTTTTTTTTCATTCCTTCAAAGAATGAAAAAGTCAAAAGAGTCAACAATCATTATTAGTATTATATAATATAATGATATTATTATTTTCCAATTATAGTTATTAATTATATTATTATTATTATATAATTATTCATTATTGTTTTGTATATTTTAATATAACTATCATTATATTAGAACTATTACTACATTATTAATATTAGTTTTTTTTTAAATTTTACTAATTAACATTTCACAACGCACATACATGATTCAACATTGTTACGATTATTTTTATTCAGTTTAAAGATCTCGTTGCAGCACGAGGGTCCAAAAATTAGTTATTATGAATATTCATATTCTTATTAAAATTATTTATTTATTTATTTATTTTATTATTATTACTAATAATAATAATAATAATAATAATAAAGTGATTAATCATTTCATTCTTACATGGTAACCAAATATGACAATGGAATGGTAATGATCTATTTCATTCTTTTGTCCATTCCATTACCAAGTTCATTTCATTCCTTTATTTATTCCATTACCATATACCAAACATACCCTTAGTGTGTCATTGATTCCGCCTTTAATACACTACTATTGCTCTCTAATCTAGTTGCGCCGTTAACCTTCTTGTCAACACATTAGTGTGGGTTACGACATTGATAGAATGAGAGATCAATCGAAACCGACACAGTTGCTAAGTCAGAAGAAGCGTTAAAGAAACGGAGAACCAGTGCCAGCCGTGATTGACAAGTTTTATCGTTTCAAGTTTAAAGTTTCAGTTTTCTAATTTTCAGTTTGTTATTCCGCTGTTGTTTAAATAGGTTGATTTTTTAAAAGAGTTCAGTAGAACAGCTGTTAAGTTCAGGCCCGTACCATTGTTTATGTCTATCTCTGTTTTGTATCCAGGTTTTTCGTTTTAGTCAATGTCATGGCAGAAGACGGAAAGGTTTCGATACAGAAGTTTGATGGACAGAAATTTGGTTGGTGGAAGATGAAAATTGAAGCGCTATTTTGTTAGAAAGACTTGGATGTAGTGTTTGAGGAATAAAAACCTGAAAAGTTATAAAAAGCAGATTGGCAGAAGTTAGACAAGAAAGCTAGGGCTTGTATTACTTCGTCGTTGTCGGAAGATGTGGCGTTTAACGTCATGAAAGAAACCACAGCCCGTGGTATGATGGAGGCACATACCAACATGTATGAGAAGCCTTCGGCAGCAAATAAGGTCTAATTTATCCGAGAGCTAGTGACAACCAGAATGAAAGAGGGTGGGTCAGTTACAACGCACATAAATAATCTTAATTCGATCATGTCCCGCTTATTGTCAGTCGGCATTAAGTTTGATAATGAAGTTCAAGGTCTATTGTTATTATCCTCTTTGCCCGACAGTTGGTCGCAAACAATGACTGCGGTTTGTAGTTCGTTTACAAAAATTACTTTTGATGGGATTCAGGATTTGATTCTTAGAGAAGATTCAAGACGCGGAAGTTCAGGTGAATCATCAAGTAATATATTAGTCACAGAAGGTAGAGGTAGGGGTAAACAATGAGGCAGTGGGAGAAAGACGAGGATCCAGACTAGGACTCGTAAAGATATTGAATGCTGGGGTTGTAAAGAGAAGGGACACTTTAGGAATCAGTGTCCCAATGTTAAGAAAGAGGTGAACGTTACAGAAAGACGACACAGATGACGGGGTCAGTAGTGATGAGGCTTTGATTTGTAGTGTTGAGAGTAATGTTGAAGCTTGGGTGATGGATTCCGGTGCATCGTTTCATGCCACTCACTGTAGTGAAACGATGAAGAATCTAAAGTTTGGGGATTTTGGAAAGGTTCAACTAGCGAACGAAGATATTCTAGAGGTTACGGGTATGGGAGATGTTGATTTGATAACTTCAGCTGGTATTTCTTGGACTTTGAAAGACGTAAGGTTTATTCCAAGTTTGAAGAAACGTTTGATTTCAGTCGGGCAGTTGGATGACCAGGGTTGCGATGTTAAGTTCGGGAATGGGCAGTGGAAAGTAGTCAAAGGGAATCTCGTGGTTGCTCGTGGCAAGAAAATAGGTTCGTTGTGTGTGGTCGATATGTCACCGAAAGGAGTAGATCCAGTTTTGGTGAAAGACAAAATCCGGTTCACAGAATCTCGTGGGCAGAAGAAGGTTCGTTTAGCAAGTAGCAAACCCAGAGTCAAAGTGAAGATTCAGGATGAACGAGCTAGGAAGGTTAAATCAGTCAGAGGACATCGTGACATTGGGAGCACAAGTCGTGTTTCAGTTACAGTTCCAGGTCGACAGTGGATTAAGAAAACCAGTATTCCAGTTGTAAAAGTCTCTCCAAAGAATTACTTACTGAATATGGAGAGTGTTTGTTCTCGGGGTATCTCAGGATCCGGCAGTTCATTACAGTGGGAGCCGGTAGGGACAGAGAACGGGTCAAGGGCAGTTTTAGATGTGACTGATGTGTTGGAGCTCCGAGGAGCTTCAACGGGGCCTTCAGGTTAATTGATGAGAATTCGGTGGCAGCTAGAAGTTTAATGTTAGATTACACAAGTACGATGAGGAGTGCAGACGAGAGTACTCAAGGCCTCCAAGTGGGAGATTTTTGGGTTCGTAGGCCTTTTTTTTTTGGCCTGGTTTATTAGTTGAAGTCCAAAGGGCAGACGGGTGTAGGGTGGCCAGACCGAAGCCTGGCCTGGTTTGGATTTCTTGTTCAGTAAGATGCAAACCCATGACTAATCTTATATATTTGACGTTATGTACTTTTAATCTCTTGTCACTCAATAAAGAATATCTAGTCGCCACCCGTGGATGTAGGTCAGTTTAGAACAAACCACGTTAAATCCTCGTGTTCGTTTATTGCTTTCGTGTGTGTGTTCGGTTCGTGTGTGTGTTTAATTTTAACAAGTGGTATCTAGAGCTTTGGTTCTAATCACCCGAAGAACACGTTGAACCAGTTGCGTTCGTCGTTATCCCACCAGATGCGGAGCTAGCGTTCCGCCGTGTTACCGCTAACTGCTGCTGAGGTTTCGCCGCCGCCACTAGTTGTTACCGTTGGGTTTTATTACGCCGTGCAGGTGAAGAAAGGTGATCATCGGCTAGATTTCATTCAGCCGCCGACGATCTGAGCTGCTAGTTCTGTTCTGAAAATCGTTCACGCGTCACCATCGTGTACCTCCGCTACTCTCAAAATCAGTTACTGTTGACGAATTGTAAAGAAGGCCGGGTTGAGAGTATTTGTCAAAGAAGAACGAAAGGAATATTTCCTTTTCTTGTTGGTGTTTGCTTTTTGACCAGAGAGATAAGAAAGAAGATATTCTTATTTTAATCTTGGAGTTCACACGAGGAAAAGAAATCAGATTGTTGCACCAAAAATAAAAGAAGTTTTTTATTATTTGTTTGGTGTTTTGATAAAGGATGATTCTTTCACAAATTTTTATCGGTTGTTTCATTTAAACGAACGAGCCAAGAATGTTGGTGCATAGATGTCAGTAGTTCATATGTCTAATGTCTGTAATCGAGTCTGTAATATTGTTTATGTATTTGTTTGTTAAAGCGAAGTTGTTGACAAGTTCGCTTAGGCGAACTTGTTAACCAAGCGAAGTTGTTGACAAGTTCGCCTAGGCGAACTTGTTGAACGAGCGAAGTTATGGACAACTTCGCCTGAGGCGAAGTTGTCGTGTATTTATATAGTGTACGGCTGATCGTTTTAGAAGTCGATTGAGTTGGTTAATTTACGTGTAATTCAGTGAGTCAAGTGACGTGAGGTCGAGAGTCTGTAAGTATCACGGTTCGAGTTATTAATATAACCTGTGTTTGTTCGTATCGTGTTCGTGTGTTTGTGAGCTTGTATTCTACGTCCGTAACGATCTACACAGGGATTCCGCACCTGTGTATATCGGGATATCTCGTGTGATCCGTCCAGGGAACCTACAATTGGTATCAGAGCGTTTGCTCGATTGTGTGGTTCGGGATATTCACGCGGGTGTAGAATTCGTCCCATTTCGGGTATTCACGGGACGAGTTTGTGGTGTTTTTGCTCATTCTAGCCTCCTACCAGTGTGTTTAAGCCTTTAAACCGTCAAAAACGTCGTTAAAATCCGATTTTCAGATCTGCAGAAAGTTTAAGTTCGTCAGGCGAAGTTGCTGTTCATCAGGCGAAGTTGCCGTCAGGATACGTAGGGTTTCAGCGAAGATATAAGGAGAAGCGAAGTTATTTACAACTTCGCCTACCTCCTCAACTTCGCCTAACTCAGCGAAGTTCTCATCAAGTTCGCCTAGCTCAGCGAAGTTTTCTTCAAGTTCGCTTACTTTCTAAGTTCGCTTACCCTAAGCGAAGTTATTCTCAACTTCGCCCAGACACGCGAATTTAAGAAAGATCCAGCGAAGTTATTACTTAAGCGAAGTTATCCTTAACTTCGCCTACAGTACTGTTCAGAGGAATTTCTGTTTAACTTCGCCTACTCAGAA
The DNA here is from genome assembly GCF_021521415.1 of Bidens hawaiensis. Classification (NCBI taxonomy): domain Eukaryota; kingdom Viridiplantae; phylum Streptophyta; class Magnoliopsida; order Asterales; family Asteraceae; genus Bidens; species Bidens hawaiensis. Next base: position 53,266 of record NW_027497590.1, read on the forward strand.
TTTTTTCGGGTTTCTTAGTCTTCAAGAAGGATGTCGTCGATCAACATTTCGGAGCTTGTAAAGATGGAAGTTGAAGCGGGGTCAGCTACAAAGGCCCCAAGGTTGCTGAAAGGAACCGATTTTGTCGCGTGGAAGGATCGGTTCATACAATACGTTAAGTACCAGGATGCGAAGATGTGGGTATGCATCCAAGATGGATATATTCCACCAGTCATGGAGTATGAGGGTCGAGACCAAATCAAGAAATACAGTAAAATGGAAGAGGAGGAGAAAAAGATGTATGAAGCCGAGAGCAAGGCTCATGCTGCAATCACAATGGCTCTTCCACGGGAGATCCTCCATACGTTCAGAAAGTATACATCAGCTAGAGAGCTTTGGGAAGCTCTTGAGAACAGATTTGAGGGAAATGTAGGTATTCGAGCGTCAAAGATAAAGTTGCTAAAACTCAATTTTCAGTCTTTAAGTACTTAAAGAACGAATCTCTTGATGATATTATCACTCGATATTATCATCTAATGACTGAATTGAGTAACTACTCCATTTCCTACCGAGAAGAAGAGATTGTGGAAAAGCTTCTCGATGCCCTCCCACCAAAATGGGAGATGTATACTGTACTGATGAAGGAAGACAAGGACTTCCCTACTTATGATCTTGAAACCACTGTCAACAAGCTCAGAACTTTTGAGCTTAATATGGTGAGAAAAGAAACATCTATGGATCAGGTTCAAGCTCCAGGCATGTACGGTGCTAAAGTAAACTCCAATACAAGTTCAAAGACTGATTCTGCCGCCTACTACTCGAAGGGTGAGTCGGGTGCCAATTCTTCACAGGAGGGGCATGTGTCAGTAAACTCAAATGGGGATGTTTGCTTTGTTGCGGGTGGATCAAGTGGTACTCAACAGACAGCAAGCAAGAGTATTGGATCTTCAAGTTCCTCAAGCAATAATTACTCTAAGATGCCAATGAGCGTCAAATCTGCTGAAGAGCAGTTTGGCCTCTATGCTTCGTTTATTGCTTCATATGAAAACTATATTCAAGGAAAGGTGGTTGATCCTGCGATGCTAGATGAAGACTATGACCAGATCGATGCTGATGATCTGGAGGAAATGGATTTACAATGGCAAATGGCCATGATAGTGAGGAGAGTGAAGAAGTTTATGAGAAAGACGGGGAGAAAGTTTGTTGGTGGCAGGCCAGGGTTCGACAAGTCTAAGGTGAGGTGCTATAACTGTCAACAAAACGGGCACTTTGCCAAAGAGTGCAGAAACGAGCGAGTTGAACGTGGTCAGGGCCGGTCTGCACAGCACACTGGGAGTAGTAAAGAAGTCAATGCCATGATGTCCAGAGAAGCAGGTGAATACAACTGGAACCTGCATTCGAATGAAACTAGTGAACAGGCAAATATGGCTAAGGTTGAGAATGAAGAATGTGAGAAGATTAACGGAGAAGAGAAAGCTACTGGTAAGGAAAAAGCTTTCATGGCAGATAACAATGATCAACTCTCCGAGGTAAGTTCTAAATCTATTTGTACTAAATGTGAGAATTTGTCTGAGCAACTTGCTACCATAACTGATCAGTATGTTCGTTTAGATGCTGAATTTAAAACTTTTAAAGAAGATCATCACTTCATGAAAGCAAGAGAAAACAGTTACAAAGTTAAAATAAAAGCATGTGAAAAAGATGTTAAAAGCTTAAAAACAAAACTTGCTGAAAAAATTGAAGTAATTGATCTAAGTTATGAGGTTTTAGAAGAAAAGACTAAACTGATTGCTGAACGAGAAAAGCAGATTGCTGACCACCAGGTGAAAGTGGTGGAACTGAACCGAAAACTTGAGCAGTTCAGAAATTCCTCAGCTATTCTTGATCACCTTGTTAGTGATCAAGGTACCTCTACAAAGAGAGGAGGAATTGGTTATCACGAGGTTCCACCACCTTATAACCACAATTACACTTTTAACCCTAGTGTTCAGAAATCTGTTGATTTTGAAGTTCCTCAGACAGTTCCAATCAAGGTTACGAGTAAAGAACCAAGTGTTAGTAGTGGCGAAACGAGTTCGCCTGTTTCAAGTGAGAAAATTTCTGTTACGAGTCCAGTCTCATCGGATTCGGATAAGTTGTCCGAATCGGGTAAGACAAAAGAGAAGGTAGTGTTACCCACTGGTGGAGAAAAAGATAAAACTTATAAAAAGAGTACTTCACTCAACCCGTACGTCCCACCTTATGTGAGACGAACGGCCGGTAACACAGCCTCTACATCCAAAACAACCTTTGAAAAGATAATGGAGCATAGGTGTTGTTTTAGGTGTAATAAGTTAGGACATCTTGTTGCAGATTGCCCTCTGACGCCGAAATTCAGAGGTGTAAGGCCTATTAAAACTGAGCATAAGTCTAATGGTAATTTTAATATTGTTAAAAATGAAAACCCTTCAAAGTTCCGAAATGTAACTAATTCAGGTTTTCACAGAAACAAACCTCAGTTTTACAATACTAATCACCAAACCGTAAGATATAATACTGTCAATACACATAGGTTTGGAAGGCCTCACACTCAATTTCCAAGGAGATTTCCTAATAGGACTGACAGGAATTATCCAAATGCTAACTTTGGAAAGCAGAAGTACGGGATGTATAGATCCAAGACCAATTGGTCTTGGGTCCCTAGATTCTAATCCTTTGCTTTATTGTGCAGGAACAGTTGAACAGTGTGACAATCGCCAATTCCAGGTTAACCTCGTTAACTCAACTCCGTTAATTCAAACTTTAAGATCGTTGAATCTATAACGCATACTTCATTACATTTAAACTAGGGTTTAAATGACGCTTAACACTTACTACATGTGTAGTAGTCTTTCGGGATTTGCACCGAAACGCAAACGATCGAGGAATAAACGAAGCACACTAAAACACTAATGATGTTATAACTATGTGTTAGGATTATGTGTTATATCACTGTCATGATTATGTGTTATATTATTGTAATGATTATGTGCAAGTTAGGATAGAATGTTCTAGAAAAACAACACTTGAAAGTAGAAGGACTAGAGTGTAACTTGTTTGCTTATAAATATATCCTAAACTAAACCCTAACTTATTATTATTATCCTAAACCTAAATCCCGATCGGCTCTCTCTCCCTCTCTTGATCCACGGCTGCCGTCCACCACCACACACACATACACATCAAATCAAGAGATTAATCCAAGAACTAGGTGCTAGGAAGGTATACTTGATCATCTCTTACCTCTTTGATTGTTTAATTTGATGTTTGATGGGTTATGTGAAAACCCTAAATCGGCCGATTATTGCATGAATATGATTGTTAGGATTCTTGTTAGTTGGATAATAGATTAATAACTAGATTGATATTGATACATGATTGATTGTTGTTCTTGATTTGAATTAAAACACAAACCCTAATCTTGTATGTATGGTGTGATTGATATGCATGGATAGTAGTTATAGTGTCTAGAGGGTTATATGGATGCATGATAGTTCATAGGTTGTGATTATGTTGAGTTTTGATGTGAACAGATTCTGGACAGAATGTATATACGATGTTTAACGGACTGTAACGAAGTGTAAACGTGAAAATTGATTGAGATTGTGGGTACTGCAGTAAACTAGGTTGAGTCTAGTTTCTATGAAGTATAAATTCGTAATTTTTGGATAAGTGGAAGTATACTTTTATGATTTTACAAAAACGTGATGCAAAGCTGAGCTGTTAGACCTGCTGTTAGGTTATGTTGTAAATGTTATATCTCATGAACCACGAGACCAATTGGGTTGGTTCCACTTCTGGAAGTTGACTCACTGAGTTAGGAACCAAACCCAAGTGGTCTTGCATTTATTGGATTTTTCGTTTAACGGGAATTGCAAATAACATTCTGATGTGCATGAATCTGACTGATATAAGTTAGCTGTAATGTTTTGATCATTATGAACAATCTATATGGAATAAAAATAAGATAAAAGATGTTCTGGAAACCTAAGATATGTATGCTCCTGTGGTAATTTTTGGTGAATTAATTGAGACGTTATAATGGGTAAACTAGTGCAATCTTTCAAGTAGAAATTCTGTCATAACGAAACTAGCTGCTGATTTGTATAGGAATGCATGAAATATGATAGTTTTTATATAATTGTTGTATTTTGACCAAAATACCCTTGCGGGGAATAGTTGCTAGTTGATTGCCATGAATTGACCAAATTGCCCTTATGGGGAATAATGGTTAGTTAGTCTTTGTTTGTTGACCAAAATGCCCTTACGGGAATAATTGCTAATAAGTATGTTATTAATACCTGACACGAAAGTAATTGCTCACTCATGTATCGTATCACAATTGTACTTGTTCAAGTCACACACGATTCACAAACGAAACACGAAACATGTTACGTGCATAGGTATTATGTGCCGAGTCTAGAGACTCGTTAAATGTTCCGCTACTTAGAAAATCTCTTTGTTATTTTAGAACGCTAGAGAGTTTTCTACGACGCGCATCACTTGGTGATCTAGATCGGATATTCTTCGCAAACAGTGAGTTCACTTACCCCACTCTTAAACTGTTTTCAAACGTTTTTCACTTGGGGGAGATAACATACTCCGATAAACATATTTTCTGAGATAAACGCATATGAAAGATTTTGTTATAAATTATATATCACTTGTAAAGGATAAGCGGCAAACATAACATTTGAAGTCCCACACATCGGACCGGTTAATATTTGGAATAGCGAGTCACTTTTGGGTAGTACTACTGGGTTTGACAAACCCCACCCGACGCTAAGCTCAACTGGAGGTTGAGTGGGTGTAAATTTTGGCTAACACTTACCATGGTCTGGAGGACCTGGTGACGGGCACTTGATAAACAGTCAGCTTCGGTCGCGAACCACTTAGCGATACTTGTTGTATAGATTAGCTACCTATCGATATATAATTTGACATAACACTATCTGGTAATGCAAAACACTTAAACGCTGTAACGTGGTTACACACTTAAACGCTGTAACGTGGTTACACACTTAAACGCTGTAACGTGGTTACACACTTAAACGCTGTAACGTGGTTACACACTTAAACGCTGTAACGTGGTTACACACTCAAACGTCGTAACGGGGTTACGCAACATTTAAACGTCGTAACGAGGTTACGCAAAACGCTAAACGATTTATCTTATTTTACTTGTGAACTCACCAACCTTGTGTTGACACTTTTAGTATGTTATTCTCAGGTAGCCGAGGCGGGCGCGCGGTTTAGGAGCATGCATTAATGAAAACACTTTTATTCTGGAAACTTAATTTTAACAGTTACATTTGGTTTTAAGTCGTCCTGCGTGACGCAACTTTTGAATTAAGGTTTTACGCTTCCGCACTTACTTTCATTTAAACGTTTTTTTTGGTTTGGTTATAACTAATGATTCCGATCCTGCCAGTTCACACCCTCTGACGGTAAAACTCCGTTAGTGGATTTTGAGGGTGTGACAGATTGGCATCAGAGCCATTGGTTATAGCGAACTAGAAACTGCATGCATACTAGACTATAACCGCGACGACCCATTAGTTATAATGATACGCACTGCATAGGTTTGTGTAGTCTTGAAATCTTATTTCTTTACCTCCTTTACTCATACGCGCGCATATACCCGGCCTACCTGTAGAAATGTCGACGCCACCCTCATCATCATCCGATTCGATGACGCATGCTCACGGGAAGGAACCGCAGTTACCTACTGCCTCGCCACCCCGCGTAGTCCCGGAACTCGAAGCTCCTGCACCGAAGAGGTACCGCCTATCCGGAGGCTTGCATGACAACGACGTTAGCTGGGAATGGTACCCCAACATGATCAGACGTATGGTCTACCGTGAACAAGTTCCCCCATTGCCTCACCCGAACCACCCTGCTTACCCTAACACTCTACCACCTATAACCGAACCTGTAGAGCGAGTTCTCGCAGCTGTCGTTTCTTGTTTGGAGCGTGATGTGGGTTACATGCGCTACACTAGAGAAAATGTTGCCAGACTGTTTAAAGATGGAACCGAGACTCAGGAGGAGATTGCCCGCATGGCAGCGGCAATGAAAGAAATGCAAGAGACTAGTGAGCAACAAACCAAGGTTATGATGAAGATACAAGCCGAGATGATAGACTTGCAAGAGCAACTCCAAGAAGCAAGGACCCGAACCGAAATAGCATTAGAACGTTGCGATATCCTACAAATGCAACTTGCCCAGAACGTAGCAGAACCTGAGGCAGAGCCCGAGGCAGAGCCTGATGTAGAACCTGAAGAAGATCCCGAAGAGGAGCCTGAGGAGGATCCCGAGGAAGATCCCGAGGAGGATCCCGAGGAAGATCCCGAGGAGGAACCCGAAGAAGAACCGGAGGAGGAACCGGCTGAGGAGGAGGCACATTCAGAGGTGTCCTCAGATGACGACATTTAGTGATGATGACACTTAGATGGAGGGGTTGTCTCCATCCGAACTATTATTTTTCTATGATTTTAAGGATTGATTGGAAATACTTTGTAGCGAATACAATGGTTTTAATCATGAATTTTTAATTAGACTAATAAGTGGTTGTGATGTGATGTTGTTTTTTTTTTTTCTTACCTATCTTTTATTGCATGTATGGTGTGTTGTATATGAAAGAAAAATTCACGTTTTATACTATGATTCTAGGAAATGGCCGGAAGAAACGCTGGACGAGGACGTGGTAACATCAGCATGACTGCAGCTGAACTCCAAACCCTGCTGAATGACCATGTTGCTGCCGCTTTAGCTGCACACGTTCAAAATCAAACAGGAGGTCCGAATGGAACATGTACCTTCAAGAACTACTTAGACTGCAAGCCCAGTACGTTTAAGGGCACTGAGGGAGCTATAGGCTTCCTGCGTTGGGCTGAGAAGGCCGAGTCGGCCTTTGAGATGTGTAATTGTCCCCCTGCCAGTAGGGTCAAATTCGCTGCTGGGACACTTGAGGATTCCGCCCTCACTTGGTGGAATTCGAACGTCCAGATCCTTGGATTGGAACTGGCTAACGCGATGAACTGGGAGGAGTTCAAAAACATGATGCGAGAGGAGTACTGTCCGAGGGAAGAAATTTCGAAGTTAGAGTCGGAGTTTTGGTCGTTGAAAATGGTGGGTTCAGAGATTGAAGCCTACACTACTCGTTCGCACGAGTTGGCAGTGATGTGTCCGCGAATGGTGGATCCGCCGAGCAAGAGAATAGAGATGTACATTGATGGGTTAGCACCACAGATTCAGGGTATGGTGACGTCTTCCAGACCAGCCACGATCCAACAAGCGATCCGTTTGGCTCACAAACTGACGGATCAGGCTGTGACCCAGGGTGCGTTACCACCGAGGGGTTCGACTGTTAAAGCCCGTGACAACCCGAGTAATGACCACGTCAGCAACAGTAACAACAACAGCAACCCGAACAGCGGGAAGAGAAAGTTTGACAACACCAGATCTTCATCCTCAAACCTCCCACCGCAACACCACTACCGTAAGCCCGAATTTACTCGGAGTTTCAACACTCAGAATCACAACAACAACAACAACGGTAGCGGGCAGGTTTCGAGCGGATATGTTGGGAAATATCCAAAGTGCAACAGGTGCAACTTTCATCATGTTGGTCAGTGTGACCGTGTCAAGTGTCAAAGATGCGGAAAGATAGGTCACCAAGCGAAGGAATGTAGAGGAGACCTAGCGGCGAAGGGTGCTCCTAAGCCACCGATGACGACTAAGGGATGTTTTGAATGTGGACAGGAAGGTCATTTCCGGAAGGATTGCCCCAAGCTGAAACATAATGACAACAATGGGGGCAATGGAAGTGGCAGTAACGGTGGAGGAAATGGCAAAGGAAGAGCGTTTGTGATTGGATCGGGTCAAGCCCGCAGAGATCCGCATGTGGTGTCTGGTAAGTTCCCTGTAAACGATTGTTTTGCTTCTGTTTTGTTTGACACTGGAGCTGATAGGAGTTTTGTGTCAAAGGCCTTTAGCCAACTTTTAAACCTTACTCCAACCCCGTTAGACGCTAAGTTTCCTGTTGAATTAGCTAACGGTAAAACTGTAATAACAACTCATATACTTGCGGGATGTAAGTTGAAACTGTCAGGTCATGTCTTTGATATCGACCTTATTCCTTTTACGCTTAGTAGTTTCGATGTCGTTGTCGGCATGGACTGGTTATCCGAGAACCGAGCGGAGATTATATGCCATGATAAGATAGTCCATATTACCACCCCTTCCGGCGAAATCATTTCGGTCCGAGGCGAGAGAAGCGGCATGACCACCAGCGTCATTACCCTTATGAAGGCACAGAAGTATTTACGAAAGGGTCATCCGGCAGTTTTGGCGCAGATTGTTGAGAAACCCGCGGAGGAGAAACGAATTGAAGACATACCGGTTGTGCGAGACTTTCCGGAAGTTTTCCCGGAGGATTTACCTGGACTCCCTCCTATTCGTCAAGTCGAATTTCAGATCAAAGTTGACACCCGGTGCAGCACCCATAGCACGAGCCCCGTATCGGCTCGCACCGGCGGAACTTCAGGAGTTGTCCACCCAGTTGCAAGATTTGTTGGATAAAGGTTTTATCCGACCTAGCTCATCGCCATGGGGAGCCCCTGTCTTGTTTGTCCGAAAGAAAGACGGGACTTTCCGAATGTGCATCGACTACCGGGAGTTGAACAAAGTGACGGTCAAGAACCGTTATCCTTTACCCCGAATTGATGATTTGTTTGACCAGCTTCAGGGATCGAGTTACTACTCGAAGATCGATCTACGATCCGGTTATCACCAGCTGAGAGTGCGCGAAGAAGATATTTCAAAAACGGCTTTCAGAACACGGTATGGTCACTACGAGTTTTCGGTTATGCCTTTTGGCCTAACCAACGCACCAGCCGTATTTATGGATCTCATGAATCGAGTATGCAAGGCGTACCTCGACAAGTTTGTGATTGTTTTCATTGATGATATTCTCGTCTACTCCAAGAACGAGACTGACCACGAAGAGCATTTAAGGATAATTCTGGAACTACTGAAGAAGGAACAACTGTATGCTAAACTCTCGAAATGTGAATTTTGGCTTCGCGAGGTTCACTTCTTAGGACATGTGATCAACGAGAATGGTATCCATGTCGATCCCGGTAAGGTAGAGGCCATCAAAAACTGGGAAGCACCTAAGACTCCGACTGAGGTGCGACAATTCCTAGGATTGGCCGGCTACTATCGGCGTTTCATCGAGGGATTTTCAAAGATTGCTCAACCCCTCACCGCTTTGACTCACAAGGGCACTAAGTACAACTGGGGTGACGCGCAAGAAACCGCTTTTCAACTGTTGAAAACCAAGCTTTGTAGCGCCCCTATTTTAGCTCTCCCCGAGGGAACGGAAAACTTTGAGGTACACTGTGACGCATCTATACAAGGTCTCGGTTGTGTGCTGATGCAACTCGAGAAGGTTATAGCCTACGCCTCTAGACAACTACGGGTTCACGAGAAGAACTACACGACCCACGATTTGGAACTCGGAGCTGTAGTGTTTGCTCTAAAGATATGGAGGCATTACTTGTACGGTACCAAGTTTACCATTTACACCGACCACAAGAGTCTCCAACATATCTACGATCAGAAAGAGCTGAACATGCGACAGCGTCGTTGGGTCGAGCTGCTTAAAGATTATGATTGTGCCATCAAGTACCACCCTGGCAAGGCCAATGTGGTGGCCGACGCCCTCAGCAGGAAAGAAACAGATAAACCCAGACGAGTGAGAGCATTGCAACTCACGATTCATGCCAGCTTACCCGATCAGATTCGCGATGCGCAACTGGAAGCTTTGAAAGATGATAATCTTCCATCGAACTCATGCGGGGCATGAGCAAGCAACTTGAAACCAGATCGGACGGGGTCCGATATTTTGAGAACCGGATTTGGGTTCCACGATACGGAGAGTTGAGAACTCTAGTGATGGACGAAGCTCACAAGTCCCGATATTCTATCCACCCTGGCTCAGATAAAATGTATCATGATTTAAAGGAACTTTACTGGTGGCCGAACATGAAAGCCGACATTGCCACCTACGTGAGCAAATGCTTGACTTGTGCCAGAGTCAAGATAGAATACCAGAAACCATCTGGTCTACTGCAACAACCGGAACTCCCAATGTGGAAATGGGAACAAATCTCAATGGACTTTATTACGGGTTTGCCTAAGACACCGACGGGATGCGATACCATCTGGGTGATCGTTGACCGATTGACTAAATCGGCACACTTCTTAGCAATTAAAGAAACAGACAAAATGGAAAGACTGACTCGTGTCTACATGAAGGAAGTAGTGTCGAGACACGGAGTGCCTGTCTCGATCATTTCCGATCGAGATTCTCGTTTTACCTCACACTTTTGGAAGTCGCTGCAAAGCGCACTGGGCACACGTCTTGATATGAGTACCGCATACCATCCTCAGACGGATGGGCAAAGTGAACGGACTATCCAGACCCTGGAGGATATGTTGCGTGCATGCGTCTTAGATTTCGGAAAAAGTTGGGAACCCCACTTACCCTTGGTAGAGTTTTCGTATAATAACAGCTACCACGCAAGTATTAAGGCAGCGCCGTTTGAAGCGCTGTACGGACGGAAGTGTCGATCACCACTCTGCTGGGCAGAGGTGGGTGATAGCCAAATCACTGGTCCGGAACTGGTACTCGAAACCTCGGAAAAGATTGTTCAAATCCGAAATCGCATGGCAGCAGCACGAGATCGCCAAAAGAGTTACGCCGACAAGCGCCGAAAACCTCTCGAATTTCAAGTGAACGATCGGGTGTTACTCAAAGTCTCACCTTGGAAAGGTGTGGTTCGCTTTGGTAAGCGAAACAAACTCAACCCACGGTATGTTGGTCCGTACCGGATAACTGAGCGCATTGGTCCGGTGGCGTACCGACTGGATCTACCAACAGAACTCAGTGGCGTACACGATGTATTCCACGTATCAAATTTGAAGAAATGCCTATCTGATGAAACCCAAGTAGTCCCTTTGGAGGAACTACAAGTCGATGAACAGTTACGGTTCATTGAGGAACCAGTCGAGGTTTTGGATTGGGAAACCAAAACGCTCAAACGCAGCAAAATTTCAATTGTTAAAGTTCGTTGGAACTCGAGACGTGGACCGGAGTTCACATGGGAACGCGAGGATCACATGATGAAAAAGTATCCTCACCTTTTCGAAGGGCTAACCAAACACCGAAAACCGCGAAACCCGGCAAACCGTCAAACATCACCGGAGGTATGAACTAAATTTCGGGACGAAATTTCTTTCTACTAGGGGATGATATGACAAACTGAAAATCTTTCTTACTTTTTTTCAGGCTCTCATCACGACTTGACTCAAATTTTCGGGACGAAAATTCTTTAACATGGGAATGATGTGACAATCGCCAATTCCAGGTTAACCTCGTTAACTCAACTCCGTTAATTCAAACTTTAAGATCGTTGAATCTATAACGCATACTTCATTACATTTAAACTAGGGTTTAAATGACGCTTAACACTTACTACATGTGTAGTAGTCTTTCGGGATTTGCACCGAAACGCAAACGATCGAGGAATAAACGAAGCACACTAAAACACTAATGATGTGATAACTATGTGTTAGGATTATGTGTTATATCATTGTCATGATTATGTGTTATATTATTGTCATGATTATGTGCAAGTTAGGATAGAATGTTCTAGAAAAACAACACTTGAAAGTAGAAGGACTAGAGTGTAACTTGTTTGCTTATAAATATATCCTAAACTAAACCCTAACTTATTATTATTATCCTAAACCTAAATCCCGATCGGCTCTCTCTCCCTCTCTTGATCCACGGCTGCCGTCCACCACCACACACACATACACATCAAATCAAGAGATTAATCCAAGAACTAGGTGCTAGGAAGGTATACTTGATCATCTCTTACCTCTTTGATTGTTTAATTTGATGTTTGATGGGTTATGTGAAAACCCTAAATCGGCCGATTATTGCATGAATATGATTGTTAGGATTCTTGTTAGTTGGATAATAGATTAATAACTAGATTGATATTGATACATGATTGATTGTTGTTCTTGATTTGAATTAAAACACAAACCCTAATCTTGTATGTATGGTGTGATTGATATGCATGGATAGTAGTTATAGTGTCTAGAGGGTTATATGGATGCATGATAGTTCATAGGTTGTGATTATGTTGAGTTTTGATGTGAACAGATTCTGGACAGAATGTATATACGATGTTTAACTGACTGTAACGAAGTGTAAACGTGAAAATTGATTGAGATTGTGGGTACTGCAGTAAACTAGGTTGAGTCTAGTTTCTATGAAGTATAAATTCGTAATTTTTGGATAAGTGGAAGTATACTTTTATGATTTTACAAAAACGTGATGCAAAGCTGAGCTGTTAGACCTGCTGTTAGGTTATGTTGTAAATGTTATATCTCATGAACCACGAGACCAATTGGGTTGGTTCCACTTCTGGAAGTTGACTCACTGAGTTAGGAACCAAACCCAAGTAGTCTTGCAATTATTGGATTTTTCGTTTAACGGGAATTGCAAATAACATTCTGATGTGCATGAATCTGACTGATATAAGTTAGCTGTAATGTTTTGATCATTATGAACAATCTATATGGAATAAAAATAAGATAAAAGATGTTCTGGAAACCTAAGATATGTATGCTCCTGTGGTAATTTTTGGTGAATTAATTGAGACGTTATAATGGGTAAACTAGTGCAATCTTTCAAGTAGAAATTCTGTCATAACGAAACTAGCTGCTGAGTTGTATAGGAATGCATGAAATATGATAGTTTTTATATAATTGTTGTATTTTGACCAAAATACCCTTGCGGGGAATAGTTGCTAGTTGATTGCCATGAATTGACCAAATTGCCCTTATGGGGAATAATGGTTAGTTAGTCTTTGTTTGTTGACCAAAATGCCCTTACGGGAATAATTGCTAATAAGTATGTTATTAATACGTGACACGAAAGTAATTGCTCACTCATGTATCGTATCACAATTGTACTTGTTCAAGTCACACACGATTCACAAACGAAACACGAAACATGTTACGTGCATAGGTATTATGTGCCGAGTCTAGAGACTCGTTAAATGTTCCGCTACTTAGAAAATCTCTTTGTTATTTTAGAACGCTAGAGAGTTTTCTACGACGCGCATCACTTGGTGATCTAGATCGGATATTCTTCGCAAACAGTGAGTTCACTTACCCCACTCTTAAACTGTTTTCAAACGTTTTTCACTTGGGGGAGATAACATACTCCGATAAACATATTTTCTGAGATAAACGCATATGAAAGATTTTGTTATAAATTATATATCACTTGTAAAGGCTAAGCGGCATACATAACATTTGAAGTCCCACACATCGGACCGGTTAATATTTGGAATAGCGAGTCACTTTTGGGTAGTACTACTGGGTTTGACAAACCCCACCCGACGCTAAGCTCAACTGGAGGTTGAGTGGGTGTAAATTTTGGCTAACACTTACCATGGTCTGGAGGACCTGGTGACGGGCACTTGATAAACAGTCAGCTTCGGTCGCGAACCACTTAGCGATACTTGTTGTATAGATTAGCTACCTATCGATATATAATTTGACATAACACTATCTGGTAATGCAAAACACTTAAACGCTGTAACGTGGTTACACACTTAAACGCTGTAACGTGGTTACACACTTAAACGCTGTAACGTGGTTACACACTCAAACGTCGTAACGGGGTTACGCAACATTTAAACGTCGTAACGAGGTTACGCAAAACGCTAAACGATTTATCTTATTTTACTTGTGAACTCACCAACCTTGTGTTGACACTTTTAGTATGTTATTCTCAGGTAGCCGAGGCGGGCGCGCGGTTTAGGAGCATGCATTAATGAAAACACTTTTATTCTGCAAACTTAATTTTAACAGTTACATTTGGTTTTAAGTCGTCCTGCGTGACGCAACTTTTGAATTAAGGTTTTACGCTTCCGCACTTACTTTCATTTAAACGTTTTTCTTTGGTTTGGTTATAACTAATGATTCCGATCCTGCCAGTTCACACCCTCTGACGGTAAAACTCCGTTAGTGGATTTTGAGGGTGTGACACCTCTGGTCCAAGATCTCCTGGAGCTTTTTGGCGTCTTCCATCGCCAAGGCATCATGAGCCTGCTGGAGAGCCTCTAATTTGGCTTTAAGCTCTTCATTCTCCACGCGTAGAGGCTCAGCAACAGCTTCAGCCTTGGTGGCCCTCTCGGTTGCGTTCCTTGCAGTTTCCTTAGCCAGCCGAAGCTGTTCATGAACAGCTTGGGCAGCCTTGGAACGGGCCTCGAGTCGAGCCTGAACTTCAACCTCGAGGGCCTTGAAGGCCTTCTCCTTCTCCGCAGCCACTGCGGTAAGTTTTTGGTTCTCCTCCCGGACAGCCCGCGCCTGAGCTACTTCTTTAACGCGAGCTGCTTTTAACTTGTCGTTTTCACGACAAAGCAGCTCAACGCGCGGCTGCATCCGGGCCAGGAGAACCCGAAGCTCATTGGTTAGCCTACCCTCCTGGTAGCTAGCCATGGCTTCCCCCAACGCACCACTAGGAGCAGCGTGACGAGCCCATTCCACGCACTCCACAGGGGTGCGAAGGGTTGTTCCTCGGCGAATGTTCCATCGTGGAACATACACTTCATTGGAATCCGACACTGCAAAAAACATAAAGCAGTTAGGAAAATATGATAAGAAAAATATATATAAAATGGGCCAAAAGAACCCATCACCTGAACCCAAGGGAAATCCATCCAAGAGGTCAGGCAGATGGGAAGGTGGCAGAGATTGGCGAGAAGCCCCATGCGTACCTGATGGATACGCCGTCGTTGCCGATGACGGGGGCATGGTAGCAGCCGCCGCGGTCGCCGCCGCGGAATCCGCAGCAATAGTAACCGCCGGCTCGGTAAAAGATGCTGTAAAAATAGCACTCACAGCCGGCGGTGACGTCATCACAGCTGGAACAGTCGGCTCAAAGGAGTGAGCAACTGAACCAGCGGAAGCAGGCGCAGGCGCAGCCGCCTGGGTCGTCGCCTCAGGTAGGCTGACCGGGCCTACCGTCATTGGCGGGGAGGTACCACTCTGCGCTCCACCCTGGAATGCGTCAACATCCACGCCTGCACAAAGAAGATAAGTGAAATGATATTAAGCTATGAAGATAAAAGATAAAGGAAGTTGTACTTACGGGTTTTCTTGAGCCTAAAGGTACGGAGAGGCGGGGACGAACCCGATGGAGCCGGCCTCTTTGCGGCACTCACCGTCGTCTTCTTGGGCTCTCCGGAGGTGACAGTCGCAACCTCCGGAGCGGTGGTCTTATCACCACCGGGATTCCCCGCCACCTCTTCGCTCTCGGTCTCCGAATCAGACCGAGGCGCTGGATCGGCAGTGGAGGCCACCTTCTCCTTCCCCTTCCCGCCGGCAGCCTTCTTCTTCCGCACCAACGGAGGACCATCTGCGGATTCCTCATCAGAACATACGATTAGAGGAATTCCAGCAGAGGTTTCAACATTGAGGGGTCGAGGGTCGAATAGCGCCTTACCTGGCCGACGGGCGCTAAGGATCTCATGGCCTAGCGGATAGACCTCCACGAACCGATCCGCCGTTTGTTCTAGGATGGGCAACTCGTTCTCTTCTAGAGCGCGAGTACCCATCCGAGCGGGACCGTCAGCCTCCCGCGGGTTTAGGAGCTACTGCAAGTCGTTCCCCTCTGAAATAAACAGGGAAAAAAAAAGTTAGAAGAGATTCTAAATAAGCAAAAAGAAACAAAGCATACCGTAAGGAACAGAGTTCGAACCGTATTCGAGGACGATTGGGATCTTATGCGCATCCGCAGCCTTCCACACCCGGCTCATCCCCAGCATCACCATCCCGGACTCCGCAAACCGGTAAACCGGAGATTGGACTCGGGATATCTTCGAAAACCATTCCGCCTCCTCGTAGTTGGAGGCGTGAAGGCTGGGAAGTACTTGCCCGTTCTTAAATTTCATGGCAAGGGGGATGGCGCGAGTGGAGAGGTAGAAGAACTCCCTCTTCCACGAACGAAGACTGCGCTCGGTTGCGCAAATCTTCAAACCCTTGATCTGGGTTATCAACGTGTACCACCCCTGGATGCACCTCCAAGTGTAGAAGGTCATCAGGCGGTCAACATAGGGCTCAATGCCCAAAATCCGGCACACCCACTCGAAGTGGCGAATCTTGGCGATCGCCATGGGGTGCAACTCGGTCAAATGAACACCGTGCCTCTCAAGGACACGGTAAACAAACTTTGTCAATGGGAACCTAAGATTCCCATAAACAAAGAATGCAGCATAAACCCCGATCTTGCCTCTGGGGGCATCGTACACCGTCTGATGGGGTTCAGGAAACTCAGGCTCGAGAGACTCGAGCATGAACTTCCTGACGACGTACCGATACAGATCGCCAGGCAGAGCACACTGGCACTCGCCAGCAGTACTCTTGTCATCGGCTGTAGATTCGAAATCACGAGACGACATCTTGTAAAAGAAGAAGAAAACGATTTCGGGAGAATGCTTGCCTGAAAAGGTGAGTATTCGCCGGAAATCGCTTAGAAGATGAAGAGAAGAGTGAAAGTGTGGATTACAAAGAACCCTCTCCCCCTTTATATACTAATCGCAATTAATGCGATGAAATTAATGCGGAAGAGAGAGAAAACGAAGGTGCAATGAAACTATGACACGTGGCAACAAGCAAGCTGGCAACAGCTGTTGATAGGACGCATACCATTAATTTCGCGGCCACGCGCCCGAAAAATCGCGCCCACGCGCCTGAAAAAGCGTCTGGAATGACCATGTACTGTCACGTCACCATAACTTCCTGCACGTCCTGACACAGTCAGAAGAAACCGTCGCACGACGTTTCAGAGGTTTGGACTGTTCTTATCTTTCCACCAACTCTTCGAATTTCAAAATTCAAAATTCAAAAATGTTAAAAAGTAAGCGGGAAAATACCTCTTACCTTGGCAAACAAGTAACCGTAAGACGGATGCGGGTAAGGTGTTAAGGCAAAACCCTTCACATACCTAGCACCCGCAGGGAATTGAAGCCAAGAAAACCTTGGCAAACAAGTAACCGTAAGACGGATGCGGGTACAGTGTTAAGGCAAAACCCTTCACATACCTAACACCCGCAGGGAATTGAAGCCAAGTAAACCTTGGCAAACAAGTAACCGTAAGACGGATGCGGGTACAGTGTTAAGGCAAAACCCTTCACATACCTAGCACCCGCAGGGAATTGAAGCCAAGAAAACCTTGGCAAACAAGTAACCGTAAGACGGATGCGGGTACAGTGTTAAGGAAAAACCCTTCACATACCTAGCACCCGCAGGGAATTGAAGCCAAGTATACCTCGGCAACCAAGTAACTATAAGACGGGTGCGGGTACAGTGTAAAGGCAAAACCCTTCACATACTTAGCACCCGCAGGAATTGACGCCAGGAATACGTTGGAAGTAAAGTAACCGTAAGACGAGCGCGGGTACAGTGTTAAGGCAAAACCCTTCACATACCTAGCGCTCCGCTGGGAATTGAAACCAAGAAGGATCTTCTGGGCAATGCTTGCGGAAAGGGAAATAACATCCCCGCATAGCGGGAACGTCGAGAACTACGTTGTTTGAAGCTCCAGGATGGAATTGATGGTTTTAACATAATTGATCACTATGTTCAAAACTACCAAAACCTCACGGAGAATCCACACAAGTGGGACTCAACGCTCCTGACTTGCGAGGAGGTTACAGACCTACCCGCATCATACCCAAAGACCAAGCAGGAAACTCGGGAATTTCTGCAAGTGACAAGGACTTCCGCGGGAAGAATCCCCATGGAAAACCTTAAAAAACCCTTTTCAAAAAACCCTTTGCTTAAGTCCAAAAGTTCACCTCACTTTATTAAACACTCATGAGAAGAACATTGGACTGGGGGACTTGAAGAGGTAGGTCCCTGCAGAGCCCAGTTGGACCCACAAGACTCAACTTGAAGAAGAACGTCTGCGCAGAAACCAACTGGATCCGCAGGACCAACCATGCTCAGAGACGTGACGTCCTTACGCGCAGTACGCAAGCTGTTCCCGCAGGAAATGCCTCCCAATGGTGAAGGACTCCACCTGTCCCCGCAGCCACGGATACAAGCCATCAGGGAAGGCCACCCGCGCAGCAAGGCTACACGCACAAGGCACTTAGCTCTCAATCATTCAGTGTCACCTGAAGGAATGAGCAAAGCCGGGAACAATCCCGCACAAGGGCGGGAGGGGGAATACTCCCGCCCAAATAAGCCAGTCCGTACGATACGGGAAGATCTTCTGTACTGTACCTGACGAGGTATGGGAAAAAGATCTGACTAAAGATACGACAGCTTATTGACAACAGTATGGCGAGCAGCATGCTCCTGTACTGTATGTCACTATTAGCCGCTGCCTACTCACCAACTACTGCCATACCACGTGCATAGCCGGCAGTTGGTGGAAAAGGAATAGTACACAGCAGGCCTGGTCACTATCAGCCGCTGCCTACCCACCAACTACCAGCAGGGCACGTGCGTAGGCCACTGTTGGTGGAACAGGAATACTGTAGCAGCCGGCCACACCTCCTTGGAAACCTACCTTCGGCTATAAATACCACAAATGGTATGACCATCTGATCTTATCACATTATAATCATATTATACCTGATATCTGCTCTAGCAATCTCTTAATATACATTTATATTTAAAGAGCAATCTAGTCTGATTCTCACGCCGGAGGGTGGTCACAAGGAGGAACCCCCCCTTCTCAGTGACAAGCTCACGGTGTCTGTTTTGCAGGTTATCAGAAGAATCATCTTCTCTGGGTCTAACCCCTCATGGGAAACATCTATCTAACCCCCAGGTTACTCGTAATCTGCCCGGGGTCCGGTTAGTGTTTCTTCAGCCGGGCTTTTGGTTATGTTGTAATTCACATGTCAAATTTAAACAAAATCTTTGTTTAACCGTTTCCTAATTATTTTGTATCGTTTTTTCTTGTTAATTATATATGCCTCTTTTATGGATTTATTATTTTCTAGATCATTTGTGCGACAGTTTTTCAAATTCCAATTGGAAGTCAAATTATGGTTTTAATGCATGAGTGTTATGGGTCACCTTCCAAATATGGCCCATTTTTTATGCCTATCATTATCTTGAAATGAAATCAATTGCCTTGTGGTGAAGGAAACTCTTGGTAGAGTGATGCAAGGCCAAGTATCCTCTATTTCTGGCCCTTGATTTGAATAGGGTATTGTTAGGGAGTAGAGCTAATTTATGAAGGGCATTTAAGTGCCATATGCCCCAAGTCCAAAGGAAGGGCAGTGACCATTCTTTGTCTTGTGGTATATTGATATATATACTAAATCACATGATACATTATCACATCAAACTAGTTACATAATGGCATAAAGCAAAATAAAACATTTTATGGAGAAAACCATACCCTTTCAAAAGATATGACATTAATACACATAAAGCAAAGAAAGGGGAACATAGCACAAACTAGAAAGGTATATCAATGAGTTACAATCCCATTTAAAGAGTGGCGCATATGAGACAACCACTCATGACCGTGGGCTCTCTAAAACATTGAAATTATAGAGTATCTTTTGACGCTAGGACTTCGTATAATCGTATCATATTTGAATCTACGACTAATGTCCCCTAAAAGTCTAAAACACAAACTATAAAGATTTAAATATACAGCTAGAACATATAACATGTTTCTTGCAAAACCTAAAACACTAACTGTAGCAAATATTTAAGGTGGGTCACATTCACACATGTATACTTGAAACATGAGGTTTTCTCATCATGCTTAACCATTAACATTGATATCTATCGGAATACATACTTACACAAGCCTGCCAATAAAACCAATTTTCAGTTGTCCTTATTATAAAGACTGGACGATTATAATTACGTCCACATACAACAAAGAACAGTTGGGCATTTGGTTTAGTGGTATGATTCTCGCTTCGGGTGCGAGAGGTCCCGTGTTCGATTCTCGGAATGCCCAAGTGGTTTTGAACTTCAAATTTATGTAAAATATTTTGTATTTGAAGTTGTTACTAAGAGAAAAATAAATGAGATGAGCATCACTCCATGTTTAAAAACACACATATCATTGCAATTCTTAGTTTTATTTGTCTTCATATTTTTATACAGTTAAAGCTAGTGTTTTAAATTTGTATAGGGTGGCTAAAGTTAATAAATAAAATTATAAATACAACATATTGCATACGGTCAAACATATATGCACTAAAATCAAAATTATATTGCATACGGTCACTCAAATATATATGCACTAAAATCAACATTTCCTAGAATTAAATGTGTGCTTAAAGATAAGTATAATTAGTTTATCTACTTACTAGCAGACGGCAAAATTAAAAACAATCTAATTTTGAGTAAATAAATATGGTATTTTACCATGACAAGTTGGGCAACATTGGGCCATAAATAGTTAACAACTTCCGGGTTTTTCTACTGGATGGAGCATAGGTGCACTTCCGAACCGGTTTAAATTCGAAATTGAGTCAAAACCTCTAATCAAACCGGTTTGGATGGAACCAGCTTAAAACTGACCTAACTGACCGGATTAGAGCTGGTTTGGAACTTTTACTTTTGGAACAGGTTTGGGGATTAAGCTTTTAAACCGGTTTGCACCATTTGAAAAAAAAAACAACTAAAGAAAGAAAATTTATGACATATTTTGAGGGAAACACCCCCCCCCCCCCCTTTATTAATTGTGTCACCACATTGAACTAAATTGTAAATGTTGACAGGGTTGAAGCTTCATTTGAGAAATAATTTTACAATTTTGAGTTATTCGATGAAGACATGAATTTTGCAACAATTAAAAACTCTTATGAAACTTCTTTTTTTTTTCAGTTACGTTTGAAATTTATCTAGCAAAACAGGGTTAACAATATACACGTCTCAATGAGAAATGTCGAATGCGAGAGCATCCGTATATGGTAAAAATGAGACTACTAAAGATGCTCAGGGTACCACTTGTAATGGTGAACTCATAAGGATATTATAACTAACTTTTAGCAAATTTTATATGTGATGCATTGTTGAATACCGGCATATATGTTAATAACGGCGTATATGTATTAATAGCGTATATGTACATATGCGCTAGGTAGTATAGTTAGCTATATATGGTTAGTTAAGGTATATGTTTTGTCTATGTATATTTGCTTTGTAATCACATTAACACTTAAATGAAAACTATGATTTGAATTGTACATGCATAAGGAATGTTATTGGTTGGTTAAATGGGTTCACAAAGTTGTTGCTCCTTAGCTCAAAATAGTGTATTTGTTTGTTTGTCTATCATTGTTATTATTATTTTTTTTTTTGAAAAAAACTCTGTTTTTACTCATATCCATTTTGGTTAAGGCCATTCAAAATCGAACCCGATATGACTCCATACCAACCTAATTTGCATGTTTTGTTTGGTATTATTACTAGGACCTTTTAGAAAGTGAACCGAGCCTTGCAAACTTTGGCTCAGGCTTGAAGTTAAACGAGTTAGTTAGGCTTGTCTCAAGTCTATATTTCAGCTTAAGCTACTCATTTACTTTTTAAAATTTAATAAAAAAATTATTTTTTTAAATATATGAAAATTTAATAAACAAATTTAATGCTAAAATCTGAACCAAACCAGTGTGCTAATAAGTATACATTAATGTAAAACTTAGCCTTAGATTAACATTGGAAGTCTACTTGGTTATAACTTATAAACAATAAAAATATATTTACTCAATTTAAACGAGTGATCTTAACTTGACCCTCATCTCAGCTCGTTTACAGATGAGCCTTTTAAGTTTTAAACATCCATAAAAGCTACTTTGTAGGTAATTTAGGGATACCCTTTGGCCTTTGTCATGCGTGTAAATCAAGAAACAATGTAAACGATAAACTATATAGTTTGAATTACAATAATAAATTTAAGTAATTGCTAATATCTAATATCAAATGGGCATTTGGTCTAGTGGTATGATTCTCGCTTTGGGTGCGAGAGGTCCCGAGTTCGATTCTCGGAATGCCCCATTATTTTGGTCTCTCTTTTTTTAAATTTTATTGTTAATAATCTATATGAGCATTCAAAACAAATGGGCATTTGGTCTAGTGGTATGATTCTCGCTTAGGGTGCGAGAGGTCCCGAGTTCAATTCTCGGAATGCCCCAAAATGCATTTTTGCATCGTTAGCTTTAGCCTTTTTGTATATTTTATCTGTTGGCTTGCTTACTATATCAAAGATTCATTTCACTTATTAATTGTACAAGTTGTGGCATCCTGAAGTGTAAACAATGTATGCATAAGATATTTACACAATGAAATCATATACTCCGTAGAAAGTTGCTTCGCTTTTTTGAGTTCATACCTATAATTTTCAATATTCTAATCTCTAGACTTCCTATGGTATGTTGAAAATTCTAATTAATATATTATCTCTGACTAGAAAAGTGCCCGCGCGATGCATCTGGAAACTGGAAACACATGCTTTGATAATCATGTAACAAATGTTTGGGTGTTCATTATTTCGTTTAAAACTGTGAGATCATTCACCAGTTTGGTTTCATGGTTGAAACCGGAGGTGGCCGTACATATTGAAATGTTAATTATTTACTTATTTAGTATTAGTATAATATATATTAGATATAGTTAAAATATAGTTAACCATAGTTTTATTTCATACGAGCAAACTCGCCAATTACAACTTTAATTTATCCAAATTTCCAGTGGTTTTTTTATAATTTTTGTTCTTGTTATTATTTCGCCTTTTATTTATTCTAATAATGTTTATTATTTATATGACCAAAGTTATATTTGTTCATAGTATGATTCTCTTAATAATGTATTAGTTGATGATTAGTTTGAAGTGAAGGTATATTCAGATTAATAATTATTGTTTTAAATTTTTAAACTCATTTTTTTTATCAAAGTACAAACTAAATCAGAACCTAATCGTTGGTAATGGTTCGGTTTAGTTGGGTTTTATTTAGAAACAGTTTAGTTTTGGTTTTTGACGACAAAAAAAACGTGTAAAGCGGACTCATTGTTTAATTAAAAAACCATCAAAAGCAAACCAGACACACTTTTGCATAATTTTTTTACTTCGAAAACTATAGCAATATGATAATCAACTTAAAGATAATAAAATGCTCGTTTTTATGATGTCATTTATTTTAAAAAATATTAACGTATGAAAAAGTTATGACCGTTTAAAAACCGTGAGAGTAGTTGGGTTAAAAATGAAAATAAAATAATATATATGTAAAAGACCATGGACCAATTGTGTAATTTTAAGGGATAAAACTTGTAATTATTTTAAAGACATTGCAAATACACGTGAGATTTGATGTTAAAATGACATTTGTGCCCCTTATTAATGTTGTACATCTTGCATATTTGGTTGTAAATTACTTAAACAAAACGTATTAATTTGCCCATCAATAGTATATTATATATAGTATAGATATATCTTTTAACCGCGGCATATTCCAATTGATGCCTTCTTAAGAAAAAACTAAAAATAAGGTCACAATATATCTATACTTCCAATTCGGTCACATGTTTTTATGAATCAATAATGTAATATTTTTCGTTCAAACTTAATAAATGTACAGATCCTTATGGTTTTTAAAAGGTTTTCATAGTTCACATGCTGCCTTGATCTGGGGTCCAAATAATAAGAAAAAGTTGAGAAGAGGACAGATAATGAAAACACTTGCTTCATAGAGATAAGATATTGAGCTACCCCATTGTTTTTGGATCACACTCAACTAATGAAAACACTCATCAATTTCTTTCTTCTTATATGCTTTTTGCTGATATCAGGTAGTTTATATACTGTGTGTTTATGTGTATGCACTTGCTTCTTGTTTTATCATTCATATAATATTGTTATTGTAATTAAACACTTTTTTAATCCAGGTGGTATAACTCGAGCCCAGATCAATGAGGATAGCTATGCAACAACAAAGGCAAGTTCAAGTATTCTATGTCACTTACAAGATATGATTTGATTATGTTTTTTTTTAATAGTTATCCTGGTTATACTCTTGTTTATCAATAATGCAAAATACCTTACAAGGGTTTTTTTTATTATTGTATAGCTACTTCAAGAATCTAATTTTCATATATTTCACAATGCAGGAAGAAAACACGGTTAAAGAGTTCGACGAAAACGCGTTATTTAGTCCATACACCAAACAAGAATGGAGATCTTACCAACAAAAGAATATAAATGAGGTAATATACATCAAGTTTCAATCATTCTAATCCTAGCATTAGTTTAGACTTAATTGCCCAAATAGCTCATGTGGTTTGATCATATTGTATGTTTGAACCCCTCCCCCCCCCCCCCTCTTTCGAGAATGAAAAGTTGCAAACTTAGTCCAAATGGTTAAAGAGCGGGTTGCACATTTGCCATTTTATGTTGATAGAAGAATTTTTTGAAATATTGACGGCATGATGATGGACGCCGAACGATGTGATGGCATGTTGAAGGAAATCAAACGAACGGCAATATATGGGGAGATCGTAATATGTTTGCAATTTAAAAAGACTGAATTGCCCTCACGTGGAGGGCACATGGGGTCATTAATCGTTAAAAACGTCAGGCATTAATGTTAAGGGATAAACGTGCAACACGCTTACAAATGTTTAGACTAAGTTTGCAACATTTCCTTCATGGGAGCCAAAGATGCAATATGATAAAACCATAGGTACCATTAGCTCAATTAACTTCATTAATTTACATTTGTTTTTCCAAGTTTAGCAACCACATTTAGTAGAATACAAATCAACTTATACCACATGTTATTACAACTTATGTTAATGTTACATTCCATTTATTAGGGACGTAAAACACAGTTAAACTTCATCATAACTTACCCGAACAAAACCGCGGTTAAAGGCGCTAAACTTTACATAAAGCAACTAACTTCAGATTTCCACTGGGGCTGTGGTATGACTCATAGAATCCTCAATAACACAGCCTACAAAAAATGGTTTGCTTCCAAATTCACAGCTGCTGATTTCCACAACGAGTTAAAATTGTACTACACCGAACCAAAACCGGGTCAAGAAAATTACACTGACCCGGACGCCATGTTAAAGTTTGCTGATGAACACGGGATCATCGTTAGAGGCCACACAGTTTTATGGGATGATGTTAAATACCAACAAAAATGGGTTAGAAAACTTACACCTGAAAAGTTGTTACAAGCAGCAAACAAACGAGTTGACTCGGTAGTTAAGCGTTACAAAGGGCGTTTAGTCGGTTGGGACGTTATGAACGAAAATTTACACCACAACTTCTTTGAAAAGAGACTCGGGAAAAATGCCTCGGCTATGTTTTATAACCGGGTTCATAATATTGACCCCGACACGACGTTGTACATGAACGAGTTTAACACGACAGAAAACGTGAACGACAAGTGGGCCCGGCCCGAGAAGTATTTAAGAAGGCTTAAGAAGATCCGGGCTTACCCGGGAAATAGTGACATTAAAATGGGAATTGGGTTAGAATGTCATTATGGTGCCGAGCCGATCGATCTTCATTACGTTAGAAACGCGTTGACTTTGTTAAGTCAAACCGGTTTACCGATATGGCTAACCGAGTTGGATGTTAAAATGGACCCGGGTCTTGATAATAAAACGAGAAGTGAACTTCAGGTTATTTATTTAGAGGAAATACTTAGGGAGTCGTTTTGTCACGCGTCAGTTAAGGCAATAATAATATGGACGGGTGCATCGATTGACGGGTGTGATGTCATGTGTATGACCAATGAAAAACTAGAGAACACACCGGTTGGGGATTAAATCGATCGGTTAATGGAAGAATGGAGAACTGGGAACATTGAAGTTGTAGCGGATAGTAATGGGATGTCTCAAGTTTCGGTGTTTAATGGTCGGTATGAGGTTACCGCGGTAGAACCCGTCACAAATGTTTCTAGTAGTGTCACTTTTAAGGTAGACAAAGTTAGTGTACCGGACAACATTGTCCATCCTCAAATCCTTGGTTAAGTCATGTATTAATAAAAATCAATTGTTTTTTTCATCTGGTTTGATTTTCAATAATGAAGCCTTAAACTCGACGCAGTTCGGGTAGGGTCTGAACACATAAATAATGATACCTTGTCGTTGCAACTAGTAAACTAAAAGCTACAAATCATGAACATAAAAAGGTAATAAATTAAACTGAAACTCTTTTTTTTTCATTTTGTATTTCAAATGCAACATATGCAGATTGATCTTTTCCAAGTAAGTTGAAAAAAAACTCAGAGTCGTGAAAAACCGTAATATATGTTACATAATATGCGGGATCGGTTGACTCCGCAACCTATATAGTGGGGCCATCCATGCCCATAAACAGGCTACCGTTTGCTAAGCATTCTTTAAAGATGAATTTTTGACACTATATGTCAACCAAAAACACTCCAAAAAAGACAACCTTAAACATAAAAATATCAATATTGAATCAAGAGGTGTGCATCATCTTGGTGAAGGTAGCTTCACATCGAGCCCGAGGTTCAGCCCGTTATACGCGATAGGAGCATACATCCATAGATCATCAGAGCTCAAAAGCTGCAAATATAAATTTATTTAACAAATTGTTATCAATTTAACTTATTTAAATTCATTTCAATATTGTTTACTCACCTTGATTTGGAGTTGCAAGAATTTCACATGCTCAACAGCTTCTTCAAGCATAGTGCTAATATCAACCTTCATAACCAAAAAAATCATTATATTCCTTTTAAAATATTATTTAAAAAAATGCATATATAACTCAAATAGCTGCTTACCTTTGTGCCATTAGGAACAAGGTTCTGTAATATTCTTAACCTCTCATTAATTCTCTCTTCTTTTCTGCAAAAGATAAAATTAAACTATTAGATTAGCTTAAGAATAAAACATTTATTCATATGAAATTAGTTAATTACCTACCTTAGCATACACAATTTGACTATCATTTGCTGACCCGTTACATGCTCGTTTCTTGCCATTCGTGTTCAGCTTTGTAACATCATGATCAACTCCAGATACGTTGACTTTCGAATTCTTACTCAGCCTTGGTTTTTTCCAACTCGTATGGACCTACATTATACGACATTTATCAGAACTTGTTACAGGATGATCACATTAATATTATTCGTTAAGAAAACAAAGTTAACTCATGTGAACATACATCTGCATCATTACAAGAGTGTTTTCTTGTATTTGGGGACAGACTGTTATACTCTGCAGACGGTTCGGCTGCTGCTGGAATGAATGGAATTACAGAAGCACCCTTTTGGCAGCCACCTGAAGAGGAAAGCGAGAGATAGCTTTCGCCACTTGAAGTGGGAAACATTACATTATTACCGCCATCCGAAACGGACAATGATGGCTCATTATGGTGTGGCCAAATTGCAGAAGAATCTTGAGAAGTGGAAACATTTGGTAACTTATTTGAAAAAGTAGAAAATAAATGTGACATAAAATCAGCTTCTTCACTAGAGTATGTTCCACTAAAGAATTCCATTATTTCTTTTCTTGCAAATAAATGGAAAGTGAAAAGAATTTTTGGTGTTGATGTGTCAAAAGAAGCTATGTTTGAAGTACTGTAGATGGCTAAAACAGGTATAGAGATGTATATATGCAACGAGAATGTGGCAGTTGATTGGTTTTGTCTTGTACTGTTGACTTGATGATGTATAATAAAATAGATAAGTATCAGATATTAGATAAAACAATGATTAGAATGTTTGTTTACAGCTATCATGGCCTTTTAAACAGGATTATTGGGCACGTTGACAAGGTTAAGAGTCAAAAGGTCATCCTTGACAGTTAATTATTAGTTTGTCCAGAAACATTGATTCTTTATTAAAATCTTGGAACTAAGAACTTTGAAGCACTTGTCCTATGTTTGATTAATCCATCATCATGTTTGGATAATTATAATCATGTAATATGATTCAGAGTCCTAAAAATGATCCCAGTAAGTTGTGGTTAATAACGGAAATTAAGTAGTTCTAGATCCAAAGTATGAATAAAATACATTTATTAATGGATAGATTGAAATATAGCGAAGATTGTATGTAGTATGAGGTAGCTGTAGATATTTTCTAGAACATTATATATTAAAAAAGACACCAACCATTGAAACCGCGTATTCTGGTATGAGGCATTTGGGATAGATGCCGCCCTCGTGCAAAACCTTGGCATTGACAATAACGGAATCTAGGGAGGCCATGGCACGATCTCCATATAATATAATATAATATAATAAATGATGATACAACTACGAATCCAACATAAGTTATATATGAGATGAGATGATACCTAATTCTGATTGGAGCCCCAAATGAGTATGTATTCATCCATGGCAGGGTTGTGTTGGCACGTTTTCACAAAACAAACCTTAGACAACAAATCTAACCCCTCGTCCCTTACAACTTAAAAAAATAAGTTCAAGGGTCTGAAAAGAAACGTACTAAAAATGACAAAAAACAAAACAAAAAAATACCCATACCTCAAAATATTATAAATTAAAAAAAAATTGGCTACGGTGGTGGTGGCAGAGACGGCGGTGGTGACGATGGTAGTGGTCAAGCGGTGGTGGTGGTGGTGGCGACGTTGGTTAAGTGGTGGTGGTGCTCAAGCGGGTAGCGGTCACAGTGACGGTGGTGGTGGTGTTGATGGCCATGCAATTTAAGAGGTTGTATGCCACCAAAGCACACATGGAAAGACCTTTCCGGTTGACCGTTTTTGCAAGTTTCTTTTGTTTTAACTTTTTTTATTGTTGAACTCGATAGACTTTTACGCACAATCATCACAATCTATAAAAATAAGAGTTTTAACTTCCGTGTGGCTCTACGTTAATAGTTTTCAGTGACTTATCCCTTAAGATGGGCAAAAGTAGCATTATCAAATTTAAGGGTTACAATTTGTGACACGACATGTGTGGTTTGGGATCGGTGTAACACGTTTTATGTAACTACTTAAGGCATCTCTTATATCAAGATTTATTATTTTTTTAAAAATTGGCACAGTTTATACATAATTGCTCAAAAAACAAGTACATAAGTACATTTGTATTTTTGAAGTATCAAGACGCAAAAACAAAATTAAATTATTAAACTTATTTTTGGGTTAAACGTGTTAAGTTTGTGTCAACCACAAATACACCTATGGTACTTTGGCTCATGTGTTTGACATGAAATTTGCGTACGAATGGTGTTTGACCCGCCAACCTACAATGTATGGAGCGGTTACTCATAACCGTGCCCTTCATGTCACAAATTACTAACTTATTTGGTGCATAAGAACTCTAGGCAGCTATTTCATAAAAATTGAAGCTTCTTTGGTTGACCTATATGACCTCTCTTAATTTTCAACCAATCAATATAGTAAAAAAGAAGGTAATCATGCACAGACTCAGCCAATATAGAACCATGATTCAAGAAACTAACTGTAGTAATAGTATGTAACAATAGTTCATCTATAAGATGCTATCATTTATTGTGGTTTTTGCTCAGTTATTCAAGATTATGTTTCCCATTAGGATTTTACCTGTACTCTTTAATCCTGTTCATTTGAAGCCACAAGTGATTTGCATACCAGACGTCAACCTTAGCCATTTCACTCTATTGAACAAAAGACAACAGTTGCAAGGACAAGAAAGAACACGTCCATAGCCAAATATGCCACAGTCAACCTGCCATCATTTGAAACCAAAGTAAGAAAAAATAAGAAGGAATTTAAACAACACCCAAAGGTTTTTGGACTGATATACCCTCTATTCTTTAAAATAAACACAAATTTCATTAGATTTCCCAAGAGGCAAGAACCAACACATACATGACTGATCCTACTATTTTCATTATATTAATATATCGTTCATGTTGACACCTTATACAACCCCTATTGTGTCGAGCTTAAGCTCAGATCATTCATTTGCAGTAATGCAGTCCTAATAATTTATGAAATTCTCAACCACTACTTTTTTTTTATTTAAAAAAAGCTTCTTAAATCAAATACAAAGGTTTAAAATAAGTTTTGAGAAACTAAGGCTGAAATAGCTTAAAGCATGCATCATTATAAAACCTTTCTTTAGACTGTTTATGAAAGAACACAAAGCTATAATATTGGTTCAAGACATACCAGAATAGACATGGAGTGGCACTACTATTGTAACACATCATCAAAATGAATCCAAGCACCCACCACAAACAAGAGACCCCTGTATTAAGCAAATCCCATCTGAAAATATAAAACATCATTAGGCTTTAGGCATTTCAATCATAATAATCAACTACTTTAATTCCATAAGCTTTTGTATAGTGTCAAATAATGCTGTGATTCTTGTGGGAAAATGGATTATCTATTGTTGCAAAAACATCAAAGATGACGGTTAATTCAAATATCAGATTAATGACCTTGCATAAACATTTAGCTTGCTTCAAAAGGCCAGGCAATGACACAAATAGCTAGACTGTGAAGAAAAAAACTTAAAGATATGCATCTGTTCCCTTAATCCTACTCAAATGATCGTGTTTCCTATATAAAATTCCTCCCATCTGATTCACTATATGACACTTGAAAACTCATGCTTGAGATCCCATTAAAATTGCTTAAACTCGACATTCTTAGTATGACTTGATAAAGGAAACAGATGCATTGCGGTGCAAATATATTACTTTTCTAGGACATGCCTGAAGCATCACATATGCAATAGCTTAATTAGCAGCTTAAAGTGTTACTTTTACCACAAACACACCACTTAAATTAGTTTTTCACCTTTATGAAGCATGTAAAATCTTATGCGGTTAAACATGTATCATATTAAAAACAGAATGTACCTTCTGAGCAAATCCATAAACTGCAATAAACAATTAGCTTACTCAATACTCATGTTGAACTTAACCAACCTGTTAACTTAGAAGATACTTGGTGATGAAGTCAGGAGTCCACAAGCTTCTACTTAATTATCTCCCACTTGGTTATATAAATATGACATTAACTATTTCTAAATTATAACTAAAATTTAAATTTACGAAGAACTAATCACATTAGTAGTATACACTATACACAGTTGACCAATTTGTTACTTATTCTGAAACAGTTAAGACCAACTTTTCTTCCCTGGCTACACTAGGCAACTATTCATTCTCAGTATTTCAATCAGCATAGATATTGTTTGATCCAATACAGGTTCAAGCTTCTAACATAATCGTCTCTAACTAAGTGTAAATTATAAGCTTAACAATTAGTAATAATCCTGACAATCACAATCATATTATTGCATAATTACAAGAGATAATATCTCAAACTATTCCTAGAACATAACTTAAAAGATACTTGGTGATTAAGTCAGGAGTCCACAAGCCTCTACTTAATTATCTCCCGCTTCGTTATATGAACATGACTTTTAACTATTTTCTAAAGCATGATTGCACTTTAAGTTACACATAAAACTCAGATTCATGAAGACATAATCGCATTAGTAATATATGCAGTTGACAAAATTGTTACTTATTCTGAAACAGTTTCCATCTTAAACCTTTCTTCCCTGGCTACACCAGGAAACTATTCAATCTCAGGATGTCAATCAGTGTAATCTTCCATGGATGTTGTTTGATCCAATACAGGTTCAAGCTTCTAATATGATCTTCTCTAACTAAGCCTAAATTATAAGCTTAACAATTAGTAATAGACCTAACAATCACAATTCACAATCATATTATTGTATACTTACAAGAGATAATATCTCAAACTATTCCTAGAACATAACTTCTGAGATATACACATATATTTAAACACAATTATAATATAATTATGATTCTATTCTATTAATCAGCATGTCATACTTCTAATTTGGCCAATAAACAGGAACAGAGTACACTTATTACTTAACTACAGCAGGCAAATACATATACAAATAGCAATTTCATTTTAATTAATAACGCTAGATATAAAATTTAAAGCAGCATTAACTGATTATACTTAAATTAAACGGTATTAAGTTAACCTAGTCGGAGGAACTGCAGGTAGATCTCCTCCGTCACTGTTCGTCGAATAACCGCTACTCATACCAGGAACCGATGCATTCGGATCCGTTGGCACTCTCCTCTCACTCATATCATTCCTCTTTACATACTCCATCACCAAAAGCACCACATTAACCACACAATGCACCGAGTAACCACAGATCCAAATCCTAAGCATCACATTACTCTCTTCCCGCGCATACCAAAGCAACGCAACAACAGAATGCACCACAAGCAGAATATTCCACAGCGTCTCAACAACAACAGCCGGAAACATATAGCCGTAAGTCTTTCTGTAGTCCTTCATCTGCCACGCAGTGTTCTCGTTCACTATCAGTGACACGTCACGGCGGCCGGCGAGAAGAGCTCGAAGCATCGCGATTATGTTTAGTCCGGCGGGAACGATAACCGGATTTGTGAGTAACGGCGCTTCGTAGTTGGTGGTTTCCGGTGCTGAAGCTTCAATTTCCGCCATTGAAGCAAAATGCAAGCAGGTGAACTGAGAACTGTTTCTAACTGATTCTGTTAGAAAATGTAACCGCCTATATATTTAACAAGAGGTGGGAAAACTATATAGTTTCAGTTTGCCCCCTGAAGTTAGTATATAGTTTCAGTTTACCCCCTAATTCTGTTATGTCATTAAGTGTGTTGATTTTTAGTGATAAGCTATAGGGCGGGAGGTACAAACTACAAATTGTGGTATAGATTTATATATATATATATATATATATTTTGAGAAAACGTTGTTTTTATTTACTTTGGTTTTAATAATAAGTTCGAGAAAGGTAATGAGTAGTTTTATTTGGTGTGTGATTATTTGAATAACTGCATAATTATTTAAATTTTATAACTTTTTTTTATAATAATTCCCATCATTTGAATTATTTGTGTTTCTTGCAGCTATAATTCGGTGTGTATTGCATGTACGTTAAGAGGTTCTTTTACACTATTAGACCATGTGTAGTGGACGGTAACCCACTGCCACATCTGCATCACCACAAGCCGACACCAACACTATTACATGGAGAGGGACTGAGGGAGACGACCGCCAAAGGGGGGGAAGCGCCATTCCAATGGTGCCGGGATAAGGGGTGAAGGGACTAATGGGTGGGCTATAGTTTTTTTCCCTATCAATCACACTTATCTATGCATATTTAAAAAAACATTAAATAACTTGGTTAAATCATTACAGACATTTATCTAATTAATAAATGCCTCTTAGCTTATGTAAGAGTGACGTGATAACATTTTTTACTAGTTAAAGTCCATTACTACGAATGGTGTTATTAAATTTTTGTAAAAGTATTATAAAATATATTTAATATTTTTATTGATATGTTTTCAGTCAAAAAAATTAATAATTATAAACTATAGAAGACACATGTTATATGCTTTTATTTATCAGGAATGAAATAAAACATTTGCAAACTAACACTTAGTTGTTCAAATTAGGTTTAGCATTACTATCACCATCACTATCACAATTTACAGTACTAAAGTGAATCGCTACTATTACTATACCATTTTACAATCAACATTTTCAAGATCACAAGCACCGCCATGGCCAAAAGATGGTGACAAAATGCAAAATTTTACGGTTATTGTGAGTTTTTGATATAATAATTGTTTTGTTATTTCAATTTCTGAAATAACTGTTTTAACTGATTTTTAATTTAATTGTTGCTTGACACTTTATTGCTTATATTAGTAAGTATTGTGTTTACATTAGACAATATGAAAAAGATTGAATTTGAACCTGTATGAAAATCAAAAAAGGCAATCTATGTCTATCAAATGAGGGTACACAATAGGAGAGGCATTGAGAAGTTTGATAGAGGTGAAAATAATGATCAACCCTTTATATTATGAAGCCAAAAACCCGAAATGAGTTTTTTGATGACCCGGTCTACTAAAGAAAAACATTTTCGTCGTTACAATTTGGGGGGTAATAATGATAAAAGTTCCTCTATCAGAAAGACACCTTCCACAAACATTAATCGTTCCTTTACAATTAAAACACATTTTAAGCTTACTTTTTACACAAACAATTTATATATTATAAACTGAACAAAGTACATTATGTAAAAATGCTAGATAATTACAAAGTTCTTGTTGGTTCTTTTAAACCAGTCAACTAAAAATTAAATATTTTTAAGAATCTGAATCCAATACCCTAATTTAATTACTTGAGAAAGTACAATTAGCCCTTAACTAAGTTGCAAGAATCTACTCTATGCAAATAAAAGGAAACAGTTTTTACATTGCCTCTTAAAATTGTGATTAGACCAGACAAAATTGTGATTAAACAAAAAAAATGAAAATCTCTATAAAAAGTTGGTTCATAAAGTTTTGCTTACATGTGCTCTATTACATGCAAATTTTTAAAAACAAGTATAAAATAGCAATCTTTAAAAAAAAGGTCACATTTTAAATCCTCCATAAGTAAACATAATGGGACTGCAATCCACCAAATTATAACAAAAATATGCAGATAATCAAAGGTCCCTAAACTGATTACTGCCCCACCTCTTGAGCAAGTTCCTCACCAAAACCGCGTTGTGCAATTCTGTAATACAGAATGCCCATGGTCGCTAAACACGCCCTGCATCCAACCAATACAAATAACTCATTCATTATATATTTATATGTAATGATGCCACATCAGCAATGAAAAAGAAGTTAAAGTCTTACATAATTGCTATGACGAGAAGTATTTTTCTTGGATCCATCCTTGAAGGTCTATGGCGACGCGTATGAATATCATCTGCATTTGCATCTTTTTTAGACGGTGCAGTAACTGGCAAAGTTGGCAATGCACTTGACCAAAAAGGTAACAGTTTTCTCAAAAACTGATTGCGCATACCTCCTACAAAAAATTATTAACAAAAATATAAGCCCACGTGTTGTATATCAACTCGTTAGCACAAACACAGTAAATAAAATATAATATTGTGCTAAATCCTTTACATAGGCCCACCTCTCGCGTTGCGGCGTTAAACCGTGGAAAAAATTGGTGTCAAATATGAGTACAAGTGTAATGACGATTGACATGTACATAGGTGCTTAGATGACTTGTGCATTAACACGTGAAACTCTGTTTTAAATGGTACTTACATCAACACGTAGATAAAAAAAATTTAGAAGTTATAAACAAAGCAAAAAAACCTTGTGAGTGGGCCACTTGTCAACTTGTGATTAGCCAAAAAGAAAATTACAAAAAAAGACCTTTTTCAGGGTGAAATGATATGTTTATTTAAAGTGAAAGGGGCTATGTTGTAAGTTTGAGAGGGGCTATGATGTAACACCAAAAACATTGCACTAAATGGCTGTACATTAAGCTCAAAAAGTTGTTCAAACAGAACAGAAAATTCTCCTCGCAAAGAAACTTTGCATATATATGGATGGATGCCTCATTATTCTGAAAGAGGCAAAAATCAACTTTTTCAATTTGTCGTATGAAGTCAATAACAATCTCACCTCTTCTCGAGTACTTCTGGCGATTAGCATCTTCGTCATCTGCATAATATGAAACCTCAGAGTTTTGTCTTTCAACTTGTTGTGCACTTTTTCTGGTGGTTGCACCAGGCTGCATTGCATGAACATGAACAATTGAACATACATGATGAAAAAACTAATTAAAGATTTAGCATATGAAAAGTACTTACAACACCAGAAGTTGGGCTTCTCAAATGATTTGAAGAATTTGGAACATCTATTTCCACATTATCTGTTCTTGAAGGTTTAGTGGAGCCGTTTATTATATCGTCTTTGGTTACTGAAGGCTCAGAGGAAATAGGCCTCACGGTTAATGAAACTGGATTGTTTCTAAACACATTCTTCTCAATTCCAGTCTGCATAACCAAACAAGATCATTTATGATACAAAAAACTTATTGGGATAGTGGTATATGTTGAGAAAACACAGTTGTAAGTACAAAAAGATTATAATTACTTTGTTAGCTGCTTTAAAAAGAAAGTAGCTGCTAACTTTCCATATGTTACTTGTGAAAAAGGGTCAGTTTTTGACAGTTTTTTGGTCAAACCGTCAAACCATGAGCCAAACTGTTAGCAACAATATTTAATTCAGTGTGAACCAAAACCAATCCGTTATAAAATTAAAACCAAACGAAATTGAACCATTACGGTTTGGTTTCACAGTTTCTCTTCTTGAGTTTTTGTTTCACAAATTTAGTAGCACATCGAAAGAACGACTATGATATCAGCAAATGCAATTCGGATACCCTTAACAATTAAAAAATATGAAAATTTCAGAAGAATGATATGTCTTTTTACTGTCTAGTTTGGCTTTTAATACTTTTAGGAATAAAACAATTATTAATTTTTATATATGACCATGAAATGTATGTAATGCTTCAAGATATTCTGGTCCAGTATTTAACAGCCGGTTTTGGTCCAAACCGTCCCATACGGTTCCAAAATTTCTAAGCTGGCTGACCGACACCTTATGAAAAAAACGATCATGAAACCAAATAGATTTCAGTTTGGGCGGTTTCACAGTTTCAAGTCGAGCCATGAACACCCCTAGTAAACATATAGTTCCTTAAAAATGAATTAACCTGAACAATTGCTTCCTTCAACTGAAAGTGTAAACGGGATCCCGAGTCTTTAATACTTTTAGGAGGCCATATCTGCAAAATAAAAAAAATAAAAAAAAGAAAAAAAGTTCATATAATTGTTGTTAATGGGCCATGCCATAAACATTTGTAACCTGTTCTGATCAACTTATTGATGCTTACTTATGTTCTTCATAAAAGCAGTAAATAAGGTATAGGCACACCAATCCCCATAAACAAATATATAAATTATAAAGCATAAGCATACAAGAAAACCTTACCGAAGTTGAACAATGTGGACAAACATATCCAGCTGGAGCAGTGTGAGGAGGGTAACTTTTAATATTCGAAACCAAGCAATTTGTGTGTATGACATCTGAAAATATACAAAAAAGATAATACAGGGTGGTTAAATTTAACTTCAACAGTCCACTTTTTAAATCAAAAAAACAAATGATGCATGTTTCTCGAGTGCAGAATAACATACGCAAGCAACCGAGCCGTGTCGTTTGAGAATCACCATTTTCTTCAAGCACGGTTTGACATTGGCAACACCTTGAAGGCCAATCATACTCTCCGTCAATCACCCAATCCGAGTATGTGCGAACCTGTAAAATCAACTTAACAGTTTCAACTTTCAACACAAACACAATAAATCAATTTATAATGATATATTACACGTACCACACATATTTGATGCTCAGGAAAGCATATGCATTCCCCACAAACCGGGACCTTGTGCACGAAGCAGTACAATTTAGTTGCCTGTAAGCAACACCTCAATTATATAAAAAAAGAATTACATAACTATTGTAGAGTAAACAATTTGTAGTGTTCATCGATAGAGCTAACAATAACGGTACCATACCTAAAAATACCAATACCAAAACCAAGTGCCGTACCAATTTTTTCAGTTCGGTACCAGTGCCAATTAAAATACCGAAACGAATGGTACCGATACCGAAAACATGAAAACCGAGTACCGGTTGTTATCAGTAGTGGTTTAGTAAGAAAGTATCCCTAGAGCTACTTAATGAATTATTACACTCTTGCATTAGATCCTAGATTCACATCAATAGTGATACAAATTTGATTAATCGATCTGATCTAAAAACTAAATTACGTAAACAATTTCAACGAATTTTTAATTGGCGAAAATGTAAACAAATTGTATAAATTAGCATACCTTGCGGCAGTTGCAGACCACCATCGGATCAACTAGAAGGTGTTTTGCAGCTGGAAAGCTAGAATTGAAGCATCGAGTTAGGGTTAGAAATGATTCCGATTGGTATAGATGGAAGCTTGGTTAATACTTTATGGTTTTCAGATGGAATATGTTAGGGTTTTAGGTTGGAAACTGAAGATCCGTATGACGGCTGGATCTAATTAGAAGGATAATTAAGCTAATTCGATTTTGGATTGTTCATGATCGGGTGTCAGTCAGGGCTTGCAGTTTGTGACACGCAGAAATAACCTTCCAACACCCAGCACTACCTGGTCATCCGGGTCGGGATAGTAAATAATTTCTTTTTTGCAGCTCAAAATAAATAATTTATTTTTTACTACTATTATTATTATTATTATTATTTATGTACAAACTACTAGTAAGAGATTTTTTCGAAAAAGAAAAACTCAGAAGATATATTGGTTTGAATAAGATTTATAGTAAGCGGAATGTTACATATGTTATCAAATCATTAATTTTTATTTTTATTTAATGTTTTTCTAAAATTCTTTCCATTATCTATGTTTAAGAGGTTAGTCATCAAATGAAATAAGTTGAATTAGATTAGATTATTCAAATAAATATTACATTTATGACTATAATGTATATGTTTTTGAGAATGACAACAAAGTCGCTTGTTACCCTCTTCTTACAATATTTGTTTTCATTTCATCTATGTAAGCTTTATGAAATACATTATTTAGATATGAATTTTCTTTTTTATCTTATATTGATATGAATTTTCTTTTTTATCTTATATTGATTTTTATTTACACACTTCAAACTATAGGATTACCTTAATTTATATCTCCTCCTTAAAACTTATATCATAAATATACGTGCTTATTGTAAATAATTGGATGAAACCTATAATAAAATGATTAATACACCCTTATTTATACTCTTTCAATTTCAAAGATATAGATATTTCTCTGCTTCTTATGATTCTTTTAAAATGTTCTTAAGAAATATCACTAACCTTGTACCAGTTTATGTTATATTATAACAAATTAACAAGTGCTTATATTTATTTGTTTTTTTTTTCGAACGGCAACATTCATTAAAAAAAAACTCAAGCAAGAAGCTAGAGCCAAAGAACAACACAAGAATTTTAAAAAAAAAATTACACCATTCGCTCCAATTTAAACTGCGGAACGAAGATCTATTTTTAATCCATAAAAACGACAAGGATTTGATGTCCTCCAACAACTTTGAAACCGAATGTGCTTTGTCTTCAAAAACTACATCATTTATTGTCTTCCAAATACTCTAACACGCCGCCATGATAATGCCTTAAACAACTTTTTTCTTTTTAGAGCACAAATGAGCAGTTTTGTGAATGGATAAAAGATCACGAACCGAGAGAGCATGAATGACAGGAATTTTACACCATGAGCTAATCACGTGCCAAACCCGAATCGCGACTTGACAAGATGTGAGAAGACCTGCATTTTCAATGCAATCCTCACAAAAGTGACAAGAAATGGAGTCAATATGAATGCTCCTAAAAGCGAGGCCTTCCCGGGTAGCAATACGATCCATCTCCGCCAGCCAAACGAAGATGTTAACCTTTTTCGAGACCCAATTGTTCCAAGCCGTAACGAAGGAAGCTTTGTGACTAATCACGTTGAATAGC
Organism: Bidens hawaiensis; assembly: GCF_021521415.1. Taxonomy (NCBI): domain Eukaryota; kingdom Viridiplantae; phylum Streptophyta; class Magnoliopsida; order Asterales; family Asteraceae; genus Bidens; species Bidens hawaiensis. The sequence continues at coordinate 92,823 of NW_027497590.1, forward strand.
AATTGCTTCATTCAGACAGCCGAGAAACTTCCTGATTAATTCTCAATCCATACCCATTTGTCTTTATGGCCAGATAAAACCACATGGTTACTAAATCTACCAACTCGGATGTTTCAGTAACGTTTTTTTATTTACAACTATGCTATTTATTCGTTTTTTAAAGGGGATATGTTACGAAAGTTTGGAGTGTGAAAAAATCATTTTTAAAAAATCATATCAATAAAAATGAAAATGATAAATATTAAAGTTTAATCCTCATATTCAAAATCTCTTCCCTCTTTTCACCCCCACTATCTTCTGATCTGAACCCTAACCTAATCATCATAATCAATTTGAATTGAATGGCGGCGGTGACCGGAACTGAGCTGACGAGTCCTCCATCCGACGGCATATCCAACCTCCGCTTCTCTCATCACTCCGATCACCTCCTCGTCTCTTCCTGGGACAAAGTATGCTTTTTTACTACCCTACACATTCTCTTATTATCTGCTTTACCTTATATACATAATCTCACCTAAAATACTACCTTTTTTATTATTTTTAATTTCAAACTCATTACCATTTCAATTGAATTCATTCTGTTCGGAAATCTGTTACTTTGTAATTATCTTTTTTTTTTTAGTAAAATTTAGGGGAAAAATAACTTTCTTGTGTATTAAACGTAGGGGGTGCAAGCGAGCCGACTCATAAAAGATATCATATTTTTCCATAATATATTGTCATACCCAAGTTATTAGCTCTGATACCATAATAATTTTGGTATAACAATATATTATGGAAAAACATGATATCTTTTAGCTCGAGCTCAGCTCGTTTTGATCTCTATTTCTAAAGCTCGAGCTTGGCTCCTGAGTAGTTTTTCAAGCTCGGCTCGTTTTGATCTCTATATATTTTTTCAATTATAATTTTATAGATAACATAATATATATTAGTTAGTTATTTTTTCATAACATTATATATATTATAAAAATTATATAAATGAGAGGCTCATTTAGGCTTGCGAGCCGGCTCGGGCTTGATAAGTGATGCCCATGTTCGTTTATTAAACTAGCTTACTTTTAGGCTCGAGCTTGGCTCGGGCTTGTTTTAGCTCGTAACAATCGAACTTTTTTGTGAGCTGATCTCGAGCAGCTCGGCTTGTTTGCACCCCATTTAAACGGTACACATGTATATGTTAGTGTTGTTTATAAAGATCATAACTTTTTAGTGTTTGTGACAGCGTGCTCGTCTGTATGATGCAAGTGCCAATGCGTTACTAGGAGAGTTCGTACATGGCGGTCCGGTTCTTGATTGTTGCTTTCATGATGATAACTCCGGTTTTAGTGCTAGTGGTGATAATACTGTTCGAAGGTATTTTGTACGTCTTCATAATCTTGTAATTAAGTTTATATGTCCAAATCATTAGGTTTGATTTCATATTTTCAGGCTAGTTTTTGACCCTGAAAGAGAGGTCGTATTGGGACGTCATGATGCACCCGTTCGTTGTATTGAATACTCTTACGCAACCGGTTGGTTAATGCTTTGACTTTTCTTTTCACTTTTATGGCTTGGGTCAACATTTATGGTCATGTTTTCTCTTTTTAGGGCAAGTGATTAGTGGAAGCTGGGACAAAACTGTGAAATGTTGGGACCCACGAGGTGCAAGTGCACAAGTGGGATCATATACACAACCGGAACGTGTTTATTCGATATCACTTGTTGGTAACCGTTTAGTGGTTGCAACTGCTGGACGACATGTTAATGTTTATGATTTAAGGAACATGTCTCAACCTGAACAGCGGCGAGAATCTTCGTTAAAGTATCAAACTAGATGTGTACGATGTTATCCTAATGGAACAGGTTTGTTCTTAAAACATCTGTTTTTAAGTAATTGTAGTTTGTGTGTGCATTGAGTCATTAAACATGGCTTTTATGTTGTTTGTCTTTTTATTCTGATTGATTAAAGATTATATTTTGCAGGTTATGCACTTAGCTCTGTGGAAGGTCGTGTAGCAATGGAGTTTTTTGATCTTACTGAGGCTGGTCAATCCAAAAAGTATGCATATTTCACACAATTATTCTTTGATCAGTTTCACATTCTTTTATAAGCATTAATTTCATAAATATTCATCTAAATGCTCAGAATTTATAGATGCTAATCTAAATTTCATAATATTATATTCACACTTTCAAACAGTAAAACGTCATTTTCACTTATTACGTAGCAGATAAAGTAAAATCACTGTCTGTTTTATTAAATAAACAAATGGGAAAACAATGTTATAATTGTAAATCATATTATTAGCACATAAGTACTGATTATAATCTATATAATATTTTTAGGTTTTGAAAATGTCTTGATCTTATGAAATTTAAAAGGATATGTATAGGGTTTTGAACCCTTAGAAGGATTTAATATTGATGATTTGATATTTTGATGTTTCAAGGTATGCATTCAAGTGTCATAGGAAATCAGAAGCTGGAAGAGACATTGTGTACCCTGTAAATGCCATTGCTTTTCACCCGGTGTAAGCTAATGTGACTTTTACAAAGAGGGATGAGAAAAAGCTTACATACATATATATATAATGAAAATTTGATCATCTCATTGAAGAATCATAACCTTTGCAGGTATGGGACATTTGCAACTGGTGGGTGTGATGGTTTTGTAAATGTATGGGATGGAAACAACAAGAAGAGGCTTTATCAGGTAAAAAAACAAGATTGCTTATAAACACCAGTTATTTGCTTATTGCTTTTTTATATAAGCAATCACTACACACTCAAAAGAACTTGTTCTTATGAGAAAGCAATAATTAAATAACACTTAATGGCATTTTCAGTACTCAAAGTACCCGACAAGCATTGCTGCATTATCATTCAGCAGAGATGGTCGATTATTGGCGGTTGCATCCAGTTATACATATGAAGAGGGAGACAAACCGTAATATTTCATTTTCATTAAACTTATCCCATGTGTTTGTGCATATTAATTTGAGTAGATGGTACAAAGTAGAAATGAATCACTTTTTTTTCCAAATTTTAGCAACCAAGTTTAAAATAGGCCCAAAATAGAAAGCAACTTGCATGTTAATACATGTTTTAGTAACCAACTTCATTTTAAGTGATTTTTTCAATATTAATGCCATGCAAGCTGGAGCATTAAATGCCACATGTCAAATGCTTATGTGAAAGTACTTTGATTAATTGATTTTTTTGTAAGTTTGAGGAAATTATCATATTTTTAAATTCTGCATATACATTGATATGATGCCCACATTTGCAAATTTTATTAAAAAATCAACAAAGTATTTGACTACAATCAGTAATTAGAACCTGGTTGCTAAATTTGAAATAAAAATGTAGATTTGCTCTAGAATTTTGTTGGAAGTTACTAAATCTGCATTTTTTATATTTTGCAGTCATGAGCCAGATGCCATATTTGTACGCAGCGTTAATGAGGTTGAAGTAAAACCAAAGCCTAAAGTGTACCCAAATCCTGCTTCATAAGTTAAAGCTTAAAAGAGTGGATTTAGTGTGTATTTCCTCCTTGTTCTCCCAGCCTCTTAGAAGACAATTATCATCCGGTGTGTACAATTACGTCAAGATGTTTATAATGTTAACTTTCATACTTTGTGTCATGTGTTGGTCATGTTGGAGTCCAGATTTAAGCCAGATAACTTTTACATGTGTTTTCAGATTATATAGTCTGTTTTTAACTCAATCTTCATTTTCTGATGTTCATGACAACGATATTTACACCAAAGTTTGTTAACAATAACTGACCATATAAGTCAAGTTTGGTTCACAATAAGCTATGTTTACTAGTCAGTTTGTCTGATAAACTGATGTAGAAAAACTTTTAACTATTATAAGATAATGGTTGAAAACTGTTGAAACAAATTGTTGAAATCCCATAATCAATTGCTTCTTGAGCTTGAAAATACTTTGGCCGCGTGATATCTTTATTAATTTCATCCTTTGGTTTTCCAATTCCTTTAAGCTCCAAGAAATAATCCGTGCTTGTGTCCAGCTCTTTAGCCTTAATCCACATGTCAATTGCAGCCCCACTTGATCTGTTAACTTTCTATAGATATAACTTTGCTGCAATACAAAACACAGATGCAGTTAGATAATACAGCTGATAAAATAATAATAATCATTGATACAAGGCTAAAAAACATTTAAAAAATATAACATGCTTGATGAATTTGGCTGTAAGGCGCGATACCCTTTAGTTCCAAGGGATAATAACATTGCTGCTTCACCAAATGCCATGAACATGTCCATTTGTGAAGGACTAAGATATCGAGGCACATTCTTGTAAATTTGTTATTGTCCATCACTACAAAAGTAAATTGCAAACTACTGTTACAAGTTCATAAAATGCATGTATCAGAAGTGTAAAAACTTTACAATTACATCTTATATATCAAATGCAGATGCTATATAACTATTAGTTAGTTTATTATTCTATTAATATGTTATCGTGTCATTATTCTCGTACCGTTAAGTATTTAATTGTATTATGATCGTAAATAGTTACTGTTAGACAGTTAAGCATAAGACGGTTAGGATTTAATCTACGCTTTGGCTGAGACGACTATGATTTAATCTACACTTTGGTTAACTTCGACTATTTTAATACAGTTGACTTGTTTTAACCTCAACTTTAAAGTTTGTACTCATTAAAAAGGTTGAGCCATTCTTGTATTGTTATAGCTAGTAGCTGAAGTATTAAATAGTATGGACGGACGAATAGCGCCGGCTCATGCTTTTTAGAACCCAAGGGAACTGATATTGCCAGGACTCTTTTAGTAAAAGAAAATAAAATTGTTATTGATCCTATGGCATATACATAAGTGATATGCCATACATATTAGAGCCAAAAATCATGAGCCCAAACTATCTAAACTCAATTTATTATTATTTTTTTATAAATATTTTATTGGGTTTAGGAAAGTGGGCGTCCAAAGTCAATACTTTATTCACTCCCTATAAAACTATACCTGTAATGAAACTTTATATTATACACTTGTGCGTATGTGAGGGTATATAACAAAGAGTGTGAGAAAACTAAACGCAAGAGAGATAGTTACGTAAGGCATGACCTCAAATTACTTGTACCTCAAACCATACCTTTACTAAGGATTTGGTGTTACACGTGCAACATAGTGTTACCAGTCTTTGAGCAATATATCATTTTCGACTTTCTTTGTAGTCTGTAGACCAAATGCCAAATGAGATCCTTTTCTATTTTCCTCATAAAGTGGTAGTAATATTCCAAATGGTAATATTCCAAGTATATTATATTTGTTCTTAAGCTCATCTATATCAATCAATATCCACAATGGTGGCCAAATATCAAGGTTACGAACCTAGGCGACCGATCGGGGAGTTGAGTGTACTCAGAGTATTCAGATAGTACTTGGAAATGGTAAAGATAAAAGAAAATAGATATAAATGTCAACATCATAAGTATACTAATATTATAACAAAATAAATGAATATCAATATAAATAAGATAAATACATTTTAAAATAATTAGTTGGTCTAAAATTTGCTAATTATTAACTAAAAAAAGTGATATTCTTTTTTTAATATTATAGAAATATGAATTATGTTTTATTTTTTAAGTCAAAATCGGCCCAAGTTAACTAATTAAATGCAATTCTGGCTGAGGTTAACCACATTTGATTGATTCTTAGTAAATAGATGGAGTTAAATAAACTATCCTTAGCAAGTACTCGGTCCTATAGACCTACTTTTACAACATTGCCAAATATTAATCTCAAGTAGGGAGACGTGTTCATAAATAGTATTAGTAAATCCTATCATCAGAATAGTATCACTTTGCAGATTAATATAATATTTAAGAATTTAAAAAAATAGTATTACACTTAAATCTTAACTATTTATGTACCGTAAGTCTAAAGAAAAACCGTATTATTAGGATTGATATAACTAGACGGCATCACGGCAAACGCGACACCAAAATCTGGTGATAAGAAAAGGAAAGAAAACTAAATAAAATAAAGATGTAAGCTAGAGACGTCAGCAAGCGTGTAGTGTAACTGCAGCCAATAGGTTGCCGCCAAACAATCATTCGGCCTGCATGCTACGGAACTCATATGACGTGCCATTTTCTACCTAATTAAACCACCACGTTTCATTGCACATTTTCTCATCCTGCATACTACTATACTACTGTCTCACGTTAAACAATAATGGATAACAAAGTCCATTGCTTAACAACACTAATTCGGTCAGCTTCGATTAAGTTTGTCATGGTGATTGTCACAGCCCCCGATCCCTATATCTTGGGAGGAAAGTCGTGAACATTGATTGGTGGTATCGATGTTTATTAAATTATTTTGCAGCGGAAAATTTCATCAGAACCGTAGTTAGGAAAAATAATCAGAGTTATAAAAACAACATGATTATTATTATGATAAACCAGGAATTAAATCCCTTTTTTGATACAAACATAAGTTTTATAGGGTTAAACCATAATTTACAAAACACGTTTCTTTATTCTGGTGACAAACCACTTATTTAAGTTGGAAGCCCGCATACATCATTCCTTTGTCTCTAACAAGTCATCTGAAACATGTTTAAAATATTTGATCAGCAAGAAATACTGGTGAGTACATTCATTTGTAAATGACACATTTTACAGTTACAACATTAAGATGTTTTTACATCTGCCTGCTTACAAATTACCGAAAGGTACTTGTCACTCGACCGTATATATGACTGTGGTCATATTACTTATTGGCTAACACTTGTCCAATAAGTAACGTGTAATAGCCCAGTAGGCAAACCTTTTATACAAAACCCCACAATACCAGTAGTAACCATCTCGTAAGTGTACAGAGACTTAATCACTGTAATGTATTTTAAATACTTTAAAAATACTTTTGAAAATATTTAAACAATCTATCATGGGTTTTGTAGGTTTTGAAATCACCATGACAGTGTCGGAAAAATAGTTGTCTCACGCAATTGTGAGTTGTATAAAAACTCGAATGTCTTACTTTGTAAGTTTACAATTAAATAGCACGCCCTGGTATTAAGCACATAGGATAAACACAATGTAGTATAACTAGATTAGTATAAAACCAATAATTATAACGATAATCACGAGAGTAGAAACTTTACACGATATCACAATGTCTTACCTTAACAGACAGAGCTTTTGGATTCGTGTATATAAGCTTCTTTCGATCGGATAGGATGTCGTTATGACACTCGGGTATTATACTATAATCTTAATATATATGTGTGTGAAAATTTAGAGAGAAGAAATTTTTGTGCGAATTTTGAATGTCCCGTTCACTTCCTATTTATAGCTGATTTTGGACCCCGTCGCGGTACGCGATGGCCATACACAACGGGCGTCGCGTATCGCGAAGAATCGTGTAGCTATGTCGAGTCAGCCCTAGGCTTGCTACGTGGCACGCCACGTGGCAGGCTACGTTTCTCATCTGCGTAACCTCCATGTCGCGGTATGCGATGGTTAATCTAAACCCGTCGCGTATCGCGATGGAAGGATTTTTAAAAATCTTAATTCCCAACAAAAATACCAAGGCGGCCCTTAAGCGTCTCGCGGCGATGCGAAGTGTGCACGTGTGCGTTCGGGTGCGTCGCACCCTCCGCTAGGACCACTGGGTGTGATATGTCTTATAAGAACATTAACATAGGAATTTTCTTCCTTACAAAGTGCTCACTAGTTTTTTAATCTAGCGATGTGGGACAAGAACTTACAAACCTATTTATACTATGATTGTATCTTCTCCATTTCTTTCCTCCATCAATGTGGGATGAAATTTCTTTCACTTATCTCTTTATTCTATTTTTGTGGTTTGTTATAGTAATAACAAATAAATCTAAACATGAAATTAGTAAACGTCCAAAATATTACTAACCTCGCATAGCTTGTGATATATATATATTTAAAGTAACGTGTACTTGATTGAAAAGATTTGCGCAGTGTTGGTATTGTGTATCGGCCGAGCAGCACATTTTCAACTCTATGACCCATCTAACTAACTGTGTAAAATATGTTTTTACTTAAACAGTGTTAGCTTGGTAACAACGGTATCTCTCTTAAATAATCATAACACTTACCCAAGTTATATCCTAGAATAATTGTGTTCTCCCTCTTTTAACTTATTCGATTTGAACGTAGAGAGTAGAGACCCCTATGAGGAAATGTGAAATATGTTAATATGTCAACCTGACACGTTAAGATCAATATACCAACTTGAGGTAGTTTTTTATTTTATAAATAATTGTCAATTGAGGTACTTATCATAGACTTTAGAGTGTGTGTAAAGTCAATTTAAAAAGCGCGTTAATAATCATGCAAAACTGTTCATGATATCAAACCTATATTTAATTGTGTTAAATGTGACACGAATTCATGTTATATATTAAGGATTTAAGGGGGTGTTTGGCCTAGCTTTTTTAATCAAGCTTATAGCTTTTTTAGTTTTTTTTACAAAATAAGCTTAATTTAGTATTTCGCTTAGCTTTTTAAGCTTATGCTTATGAGCTTATATAAGCTCATTTAGAGAACTTATGTAAAGATGGGTCTTTAGCTTATTTGATATAAGCTTATTTGTTTAAGGGTGTAAATTACTCATTTGTGCTTAAATGGTAGTGGATTAGTAATTATTACTCTAACAAATTAAAGAATGCTGGATTTAACAACTTATTAAGACACATTATTAACTTGTAAAATATAAGCTAATCCAAACACTTAAAAAAATCTTATCAAACAATAGAAAAAAAGCTATAAGCTAATTTTATCTATAAGCATAAGCTTAAAAATAAAAGCTAGGCCAAACACCCCCTAAGTTGGTTAAACTTGTAATGTCACATAACACGAATATTTTTGAGTAAATGACACGTTTAGCTAATTATGTTTTTTTTGGTCCAATAAACTTGTCGTGTCGCACATCACGTTTTTCCACCTGTATATAAAAGGGAAGCTAACCCTCGTTTGTAAAGACACTAATCTCTCTCTTTCTCAATACTCACATGTATCGTACTTATGAGCTACATGTTCTATATATGCTTTAAACACTTTATGTGCATATAGTGAGTTGACTATCAAATTGGTCTCTTAGACAACAAGCGGAGTTTGAAAGAATGACCCAAAACATTAAGACTTAAGATTATCTCTTAATCATTAAGAGTTTATAAATTATTAGAAGACTACCAAAGAGCCCACAAATATGATTACAATTAGCCGAAAATACACATTGGAAGGGTGTATAAATATTAAATGTTGAACTTGTCATCTAAATATAGATTTGATTAAAATTAATAGAACGAGTCAAATAATCAATGGGCTAACAAATTAAGAATTAGTCAGTTGGATATATTAATCATTAAGAGGCTGACAAATTAAGACTTTATTTTTTATTTTTTGGTTAAAAGTGTTATTGTTCATAAATTAATATCTTGTTTATTTTTAATTTTTTACCACCAGAAAGATGGAGCCAACAAACATTATAATGTTGAATCAATTGGATGTGTTTAACAGTGATTGTGTCCTCAAGGTGCGTATTTTGAAACTATAGCGTCTCAAAGACAATTCAAAGCCCAGAGAAGATTGGTCGATAGAAATGATTTTGCAAGACGAAATGGTATTGTTACCCATTCATTAATTTTACTATATTATTCATACAATTTTGTACTAATGTTAATAATAATGTATCATGGTAACATAATTCAAGCTTATGTGAGGAAGGCTTGCATCCCAGGCATGATGTGTGGCTTGGTGAGAATAGGTCGTTGATTGTTATATGATGTTCCATTTACGCACGCGAATATAAGTTTAGCTAGATAGGAACTTGGGTATAAGCCGACGACGGATTTGGCGACCGGTTAAAGAAGTTTGTTAAGTGGTATTTTTGGTATTATGGTCATGATCAAGGGAAAACTAAATCTGTACATTCATAGTTTTGATTTGTGTTTTAGTTTTAGGATTTTTTTTTATTTTATAAAAGAAGTAAAAGATTTCATGAGCATGATTCTTTGCTTGAAATGAGGATGACTGAAAACATCTCATTTTGTTTTTCTAATTTACATTTGTAAGTTGTGCACACAAGTTCCCCTTGATTAATATTATACATTTAATTTTATTGTGTTTTTATATATTTTTATACGGATGATCAACATGATTTAAGTTGTCTTAATATATGCCAAATCAACACATTCATAGTTTTGATTTATTTTTTTTTTTATTTTATGAATTTTTTGGATGAGAAAAGAAGAAAAAGATCTCATAAGCATAATTATTTGCTAAAAATCAGGATGAAAAATATTCTCATCTTTTATAATTTACCTTTTTAGATTTATACATATACTTAGTTTACAAAAATTTATTATTATATCTTAGTCTGAAAATGTACAATTTTAAATATATATATATATATATATATATATATATATATATATATATATATATATATATATCTTAGTTTAAGAATTCCATTATTACAATTATATAGTTTGATTTTCCTTATTTGTTAAAAACCCGAATTTGAATAATTTAAATAGCTTAAATTCAAACTAAATCCATTTTAATGGAATATTTGAAACGAAAAACATTAAAATGTTTTTTTTTGCATTCATATTATTTACTTTACATATATTGTTCACAACATTATTATTATTCAATATTAATATAGATTTTTTTGCATTATTATTTGTTTAAGTTTTTATTCAATATTAATATACACTGTTTTTTCTCAAACTTTAATATGTTGACCAAGTCTTTATAATTTCTAAAAATATAGATTACAGTTTTTCAAAATACATAATGATATTTTCAAAAAAGCTTTCTATAATACACATCACCCATATTTAATACTATTAAATGTTAATCAATAATATTTATCAAAATATGCATCCAAACTAATGACACTTTAAACTTTAAAATAAAGATGTATTATTTTTTTAAACCATCTAACGTATAAATTTTAATATATAATAAACAAGTTAATTATTTATTATATATTAACTTAATACATAACCCATAATTAAACATTTTCTTAAAATTAATTTTATGTAAGAGTATGACTTCTGACATCTCCATAATTCACAAATTAGATTCCTTTATTAATGTTACGTAATATTGTTTCAAAAATAACTCACAAGGTTTTTAAACTATATGAAATTACATCAGTTTGGGAATGCTATGTTTTGAAAGGAATACTTACTACTCTTGGTCGACAACGATTTTGAAAGAGCAGGGTGTTTTAATATGGATAAGTTTGCTAATGATATATTGTTTCTGGAGTGTTTCGAACAAATGTTTAACAACGAAGTGGTATTAGTAATATTATAAATGTTATCATATTATTTGTTTTATAGATTAAAATACTTGCTTATTTTTTGTTACTTGAATGGTTGAAATGTCCGAATAAACCAGATTATCAATGGTGATATCCAATCCTAAGACACCGTCAATGCAATATTGGAAATTTTTAGTTTGTATGTTTAATATATGTGATATGGGACGGTTACTACTGTATTTTTAACTTCTCTTTTGTTATGAAGGAGAGGATATCATTTGGCAAGAATAATGCTACTCATATGAAAATTGTTGAGGCAGACTTTGTTAACAAATCTAAAAGGAACATAGAGAATGTTTATGACAGTGTTGACGGTGCAATTTCAAAATTAGTTACTAAAGTCTAAGACAAAAGATGTTATAGGTGATGTTGGGATCGGAAATAAAATCTTATGAATCATCTATTAAAACAATATTGGATTATTATTATATGTATTCAATAACTATTTAACATAATTTATCCACAAAGAAGTTATAAAAAATGGATGAGAAAGCTTTGCCTAATTTCCTAAATGATATATATTAGGATATTAGGAATCAACTATATGCCAACTATACTTGAATAAAAATTAATATTATATTGAATATTGATTAAGACTTTATTTTGAAGATCAATTAATTATAGTATTACGAAAGACTAAATTTAGATTTTAGATTGTCATAACAGTTTGTTTTGTAACATAAATCTAAAATATACTTATAAAAAGAAATGTCTTAGATAGTGTTCATCTTTTAACATTGATGTGCAACAAATATTTAAATTGATGTGTAAATAAACACGGGTACTATCTTAGAGTAATAAACATTACGGTTGTTGATGTATAACAAATGTCTTAGATAAAGTTCATCTTTTGAATCAACATTGAGATAGAAGTTGTGTTGAATCAAAATTGTAAAATTGTTTTGTTGATTTAGAGATTAATTTCTTTGTTTGCTTATTATTGTACTCATGATATAAGTAATAAAATATTTTTATTTTTCATTTATCTTTGTTAGTCTTTGTATGTTTTTGTATTTGATTCAAATAAGTTATGATATCTTATAATTCATATAAAATTATCATTTATTTATAAATACAACATTTGCATTTCATTATTTATAAATACAACAACGCCATTATAGATATACCAGATGATCTTTTGATTGGTGATTCATCCGATCCTATTTCTGATCTGATTGATTTTGTATATCCAACATTATTGGAAAATTTTAATGATATTTTATAGGGCCATACTTGCACCTTTAAATGAGGTTGTCCAATATATTAATTATAAATTTTTGTCTTTGTTTCCCGGAGAAGAAGTTAAAAATCTCAGTTATGATAGTATAGACAAGTCTGATAGTGTTGGTCATGGTTTCGATCCAGCATTACACTCACCTGATTTTCTAAATGGTTTAAAGATGTCTGGTATGCCTAATCATAGATTGGTTCTAAAAGTTGGTGTGCCAATAATGTTACTAAGGAATATTGATCAAAAGAACGGTTTATGCAACCGAACCAGATTACAAGTAATTAACTTGGGGAGGCGTTTTATCGAAGAAAAGGTTATTTCAGGTACTAACATTGAGTTTCACACTTATATAGCTCGTAGTGGTCTAACTTATTCATATCAGAAACTGTCATTCATATTGAAACGAAGATAGTTTCCTGTTGCGGATTGTTTTGCAATGACCATTAATAAAAGTCAATGTCAATCACTAGCAAGAGTTGACATATACATGTGAGAACCGGTGTCTACACATGGCCAACTATATGTGGCTTTATCACAAGTGAAGAGTAGAGATGGTGTTAACATGTTTATATTAGACAAGGAAAGTAAAGTTACAAATAAAACAACAAATGTGGTTTATAAGGAACTATTTACTAATTTATAATTGTAAAATGGATGTTATTTTAGTTGAATGTTATGTTTTTACATGATTTATATATCAGTTGATACTAGAAACATGTGGATGTTACATGATTTATATTTTCTCACCTGTGGCGCCCACAAGTCAATAACCTAGTGTTCTATATATGCTTTAAAGACTTTATGTGCATATTAGTTGACTATCAAAGTGGTCCCTTAGACAACAAGCGGAGTTTGAAAGAATGGCCCAAAACAATAAGACTTAAGATTATCTCTTAATTATTAAGAGTTTATGAATTATTAGAAGACTACCAAAGAGCCCACAAATATGATTACAATTAGCCGAAAATACACATTGGAAGGGTGTATAAATATTAAATGTTGAACTTGTCATCTAAATATAGATTTGATTAAAATTAATAGAACGAGTCAAATAATCAATGGGCTGACAAATTAAGAATTAGTCAGTTGGATATATGCCTTCAATGGCAAGGTACTTTGTTACTCATGAATAGGTTGAATGGTTGATAAGTATATCGATGGTTATATTAGGAAATTGATGTGTTTATTCTAAAAACTTCATGTCTTATTCCTGAAATTTGCACACTTCAGATATACTCAATAATTCAGTAAATGACAATTTGGCAACTATTATTTCTATATTCGGTAAGTAATGTTTCTATACGTTTCTTTAACATTCTACTGAATAAAATAGTATATTTTGTCATTATTCTTTTCTGCATAAATGATTGTTTAACCTTGTAAGTTACGAAATTTTAATACCATTACCAATTGTCAACTATGTCTTCCTAATCATGTTTAGTTTCTTTCGATAGTTGTTGATGAGTTGACTATTAAGGAATGATTAGAACAATGACATGCTCTCAAGTATCATTTCTTTTAAGTTTTTCAATAGTCTATCTCAATTCAATAAGTTAAATGAATAGCGATTCAATCATGATAAAGTTAACATATTTTTTTTTTCTGTTTAATTTATTATGATAATTTAAAACTATTAAAGTTTGATTATATGCTACTCAACGTATTTTAGAACATAAAATGAAATTCAAACATTCGACCATTTTCATAGAAGAAAAGGTTAATTTAAACGTTTTATTGTCTGAATTAAGACCAATAATGATAAATTGAGTTTGTAATTGGTAAAAATTGTTAACTTAGGAAGATTTTAGGTGGAAAGTTTGTTGTTAAAAAGTAAAAATTGTTGTCAATTTAAGGAGATAGAAGTATTCTGGATAATATTATTTGAAAATATAATATTTTTGTTTTTATGATAGTAGGGATAAATATATGTCACGTTAAAAGAATTATGACGAGGAAGAAGTTGTGGGACTGTATGGGTGTAAATGAGCCGAGCTATTCGCGAGCTACTCGAGATCGGCTTGTTAAAAAGCTCGTTCGAGCCGAGCTTTATCGAGCCTGAGCTCAAGCCTAAAAATAAGCTCGTTTAATAAATGAGCCCGAGCCCGAGCTTTATTTATCGAGCTCGAGCCGGCTCGCGAGCCTAAACGAGCCTGCTATTTATATAATTTTTTTAAAATATATATTTAATAATTATTAATTAATAAGTGTAATGTTATGAAAAAATAAATAAATATAGAATTTATAAAATAATTATAATTATATAAAAAAATAACTGATAAATGGTAAACGAGCCGAGCTCGAGCCTCAAAATCCATTCACGATCCGAGCTCGAGCTTTCAAAATAGAGCTCGAAACGAGCCGAGCTCGAGTTCTGTGTAAGTTAAACGAGCCGAGCTCGAGCCTAGTCGAGCTTAGGCTCAGCTCAGCTCGTTTGCACCCCTGTAAGTGGGAGTGAGAAAATTAGCAAAGATGGGAATATACACGTGGCCACTGGCCAGCTGGAGATGCTTTGAATTTGAAACGAGAGTCTGCCGTCGAGACAACAAAGTTACACAACCAATACCACTACGATAATCTAACAATCACTTTTGTTTCACTTTTGTTGCAAAAGACTTCCAATAGCAATCAATATATATTCATTTAATTAAAAAGAAAATGAAACACGTAAAAGTTACACATTTGTACTACGCTTTTTCATGTTACACTGAACAAAAAAAAACATACTTAATTTAAGATTAGTTATAAGAAGACAAAAAGGATTTCTAAAGGAAGCGAAAAAATGTTGTTTATCAAACACATGTTATATAATTACATGTATTTATAATATATATCAGTATTCAGTAATACTCAATAGAGTTATGTTCTTTTAAAATCTATCTCAACTAGTTAAGATGTATTTAAAGTAACATGTTTAAACAAAGGTGAAAGAAACAAAAAGAGAAGTGCGGTTTGGCTTGTCCCGTAGAATAAGACTAAATCGTTAAAGTTTTTGGCAAGGTATAAAATGAAGCCATGATAATTTTTTATGACATATCACGCACGACGCTTTTAGAAGAGTGGATGATCTCAAGATCCCCCACACCTTGTTCTTTTTCCCTATCGATGCCCTTAAAAGCCATGTTGAAGATGTCATGCCTGTGCACGTTGGTTCTAAGTCATGCCTTACAAGTTACACCTTAGATATTAAACATTAACTACACTTCATGTGCCATAGAAATCAGCATTGACAATACTCCAAATGCAAGGCGTCTTAGAAATTCTTCGTGACTAATGATACTATATTCCAACCCACATGTGTAACACCTTAAAATCTTAAATGTCCTATCGAACATCAAAGAAGTTATGAATAACACCACAACCTTGAATGAAGCTCTAAAAGGTTTAAAAGAAGACATAGACATCGAGGAAGGTACGTAAATGATCTATATTTTCTTGAGGAACCTCTATAAAACTGACTTCGACACATGAAAGGTCTACAAATTGGATGGAAAGCATTAGATAAAGCATTAGAAAGTTAGGAGGGCATGGATGCCTTGTAAGGTCTATAAACATAGATTTAAAACACGTAGGATAATTGAGAGCTTAAAAAATAGTCGATAAATAATCTATGTTGTTGTGGGATGTGATAGGCTAATTACTTATGATGGTTTGTTTATTACAAAAAAAAATGTTGTGTTACCTAGAAGGCCATGAACAGGCATAAGAATTTATCCATAGGGAATCAAGTCACTAGATATTTTAAGTTGGCATATTAAAGTCATTTAGGTTTGATTATATTGTAATAAAGTAAGATAAGGATATATGATGTTACTCGATCAATTAACTTACGTATTGTCACATCTATGCTCACACATTTTTCAAACTCAGGGCAATTTTATGTTCTCTCTTAACTTTTAAACTACTTTCAACATTAGTAGGGAGGTCGTAGATCAACAACTTAATAGTTTATTGTAAGTGTGTGTATTCTTACAATCTTACCAATGTTTGGAATAATTTGTAAGATACCTTGACAGCTTGACTAGACATAAGAACTTGATGATCATTATTAATGAGTAATTAGGGAGAAGCTATTGTGATGATTACCAAGATTAGTGAAGCAAGATGTGACTTCTACATTAGTAATGAATTAATTAATATCAACCAGGATTGCTACAAATTTTGTGTTTAGTGTTCACGTATTCCTCTAAATTAATTTTTTTCATTAATGACGTAACTACCAACATCTTATTTCTAGAAAACAACTTTTAAAAAGTAATCATATATTTAAAAGTAACATAATTAATTAATTATCATATCTAGGGCTGACAGTTCGTGTCTTAACAAGTTTAACAGGTAAGAGGCGACGCGCGTGACAAAAATATAAAACTTAAATACGACTCATTTAACTATTTTATATGTCATGACTATAAGTCAGTTTTAAGTTTTGTGTACCAATAAAGGATATTGAGGGAGTCTAGCGGCTAGACTCTAGCCTACTAATTTCAATAATTTAAGAAAATAAAAAAATCACCTAGCGCACTTTTTTGATTAACAGGTCTTATCGTGTCTTTAACAGGTACCCAATTGCCAGCCCATTCATATCTGGTTTCTTACACTATAGTATGAGTATGAGTTTGATTTTTTTATGAAAGTGATTTATGGTAATTCTAAAGACCATGCAATTATTAGGTATGCACTTACTAAATTTTATAAACTAACAAGTGTTTTATCGGCGCGTTGAGCCGGACAAACTCAAACAGTGGTAAAACGTAAGTGTTGTTAGTCCCGGGCGTTGAGTTGGTAAGTCGACACGAATTCGGACGATTTCGGTTACGTTTGTTATGGGCTAGCTTTAGTCGGTAAAACTCGGGGTTTGTAAAACCTGAGCGCTATTGATCTTGGGCGTTGAGGGGGTGAGTCTAAACAATTTGATCGATTTCCATCATGTTCGTTACGTTACCATAACTAAAACAAAAAAATATAAAAAGGTATGCACAACACACATGACCCAACAAATTGAATTTAGAAAAAAAAAGAAGCTAATTTAAACCCAAAAAAAAAAACAATCCTTTCCCATTGCAAAGATTTGAACTTGGAAGGCATACCATATTAGACATAAGAATAACACCACACAACCAACATGCCAAAAGTCTAAGTTGTTTAATAAGTGGAAACTATCTATTATATATCAAAACAAAAGTTTATCAAAATAACAAATTTTGTGGCACCAACAATCTCTTTTATACTATACTAGTGTTTTACCGGCGCGTTGCGCCGGGCAGACTCGGACAGTGGTAAAACTTAAGTGTTGTTAGTCCCGGGCATTGAGTTGGTAAGTCGACGCGAATTCGGACGATTTCGATTACGTGCGGTATGGGGTAGCGTCAGTCGGTAAAACTTGGGCTTTGTAAAACCCAAGTGCTATTAATCTTGGGCGGAGAGTCTAAACAATTTGATCGATTTCGATCATGTTTGTTACGTTACCATAACTAAAACAAAAAAATATAAAAAGTTATGCACAACACACATGACCTAACAAATTGAACTTAGAAAAAAAGAAGCTAATTTAAACAAAAAAAATAAAACAATCCTTTCCCATTGCAAAGAGATTTGAACTTGGGAGGCATACCATATTAGACATAAGAATAACAACATACAACCAACAAACCAAAAGCCTAATTTGTTTTACAAATAGAAACTATCTATTATATATCAAAACAAAAGTTTATCAAAATAACAACTTTGTAGCACCAACAATCTCTTTTATACTATATTTATAATATTTATAATTAAGTTTGTAATCTAGCTCCAATTCTTGTGTATGTAACTTAAATAGTGTTAAAATCAGTTATAGCCAAATGTTAGTTAGACACTAGTACGCTAATATAATATTTAAGTAAACTACGTATCTAATGGGTTGGCATTAGTTAAGTAGAAACTAATTATAACATAAGAGTTGTTTCCAACGATTTAGTCTCATTAAGCAATAGATGCATACAAGTTGCATGAATACAACTAAATATAACATAAGAGTTGTTTCCAACGATAACAACTTTCATTATATAATTAAATATTCAACAAACTTAATTAACTTATACAAAGTCATTTCTATTTTGATTGGGTCGTAAGGTGGTTAAAATATAAAATAAAATATCAATGGTTTAAACCCCATACATATAGTGTAAAAACTTAATGGTAAAAAAAACCAACTTTTTATCTTTTATATGTTGGTTTTAAAAAGTATATCTTTTTTCTTAAAATTTTCTTCTTAACCCATAAATGAGATAGAACAAAATCATAATTAAGGTGTGGTTTTGCCTTTATACTAACTAACAGTGGCGGATCCAGAAATTTTAGTCAGTGGGTGCAAAAAAGGTTATTCTAAAATAGCTGTAGTCAAACTAAAACGGGTCAACCCAAGACGGGTCGGGTCATACCAAAATGGGGCGGGTAAAAAGGTTACATTAAATTAACTATGTATAGAAATTTAAGCAACAACTTTCATTAAACAAAATATATATTACAAGTTACCTTTAAGTGATTTTATCTTTTAAAAAAGTTCAATTATAGCCTCATTTATAACACCTGCAAGTGTTTTTTTATCATTTAAATAGTGTAGAATTATTAATCATTAAAAGATGATACTATTAATAATTCAAATTTCGGTCTAATTATTATAACAGTCATATTAAACTCTAAATTAGCTAGAATGTTTTAGAAACCAAATCATCGTTCCTCAAATGACAACAAAATCTTATGCCTTTTGAAATTCAAGAAACATGTAAACAATCAAAACGAAACAACAAAATTAAAATAAAAAATTTTCTGAGGGTATCTCGTATTTCAAAATAAAAACAAAAAACAGAACTCACAATAAAAAAATATCTGAACGACATATACCTGATCAGATTTGAAAATATTTTCATCTCTCACGTCCGTATAACTTGCATGTTCCAAATTTCAATTTATTATGTGGTTAGACAATTAAGCAATTCTGACTTGTCATTTTTCAAAACAAAATAAATTTAGACTTGGAAAGTTAAGCTCAAAAGTTTGGGGTTGGGGCATTTAAAATTTTAAGGATGGGGCATATGGGTCGTTAGTTTTGAACATAAACTAAAGATTTGAGTGGGTGTATACGCTTTTCCTGACCCAACAATGGATCTGCCCCTGCTAACTAAGGATGTGTGTTGTGCTGACGTTAAACTGGTGTTGTTAGGCCATATTATCACCACTAACTTGCTTTAAACAAACCTGTGAAAAACAAAGCCCCCCCTGCCTTTTTCTCGGGCCATGGGAAGGAAATCCAAATACCCCCTTCCCGTTAAGCGGTTAATACCATGAGGATTGGCTAGTTGAAGTTTTTTTGCCTACGTGACAGTCAGGGCCGGTTGGATAGTTATAGGAGGCCAAGCCCTAGCTTGAGGCCTCCATTATTTTAGGCCCCCATTTCTTAAAAAAATAGTATATATTACTATATATATATATATATTTTTGAACGTCTGCTTCTTCTATGCTAAATAAATATAATAATATTATGTTATCTAGGTTATGAAAATAAGAGGAAGCGTGATTAATTGTGTTGGCTACGTCTTTACTTCGGAAAACTGATTCGGCGATTGTATCTTTCCAAGATCAAACATTCCAATCAAATAGGGCTTCAGTTATGGTATATCTTCATTCTTGCATTACTAATATATATTCAGTTCTTCAATCCTTGTCAATTTTTTTAATTGTTTTTTTTTTCAGCATTTGCTTCATCTCGTATGTGGTGTTCAAGTATTTGGGCACAATTATGCATTTTTGGCATCAAAATTGTCAAATCGGGTGGCCTAGTGGCTGCTGTTGAGTGTTGGCACATAATTCTGACATTTTTCTAAGTATCGGTTAGTAGTCTACTTCAATATTTGATCGCTTTAGTTGATTTGTGGATTGAATTATATTTTAGTCTTTCGGTAATATGTAATTACTTGTATTATATCCTTGATTTGTTGATTAATAATTTTTCAGGATTAATCATTCTAACAATGGCAAATCGAATTTGAAACTTTTTAGTTTATTATTGCGAGTCCCAAGTCCGGGTAGAGGCGGAGGGTTAGATCATTTTCGAAAAAGGACCCAACAGTTTAGTAAGCTTTAGGTCTCTAAAAACGTTGAGTCGGCCCTGGTGATGGCGCGGCACCTTAACCTTGCTAGTTAAACCCTAACATACAGTCTAAGTAAACCTTGAAAATGTAATTTGACGATGTTGCTAAAATGTTGCTATAATGTAAGAATCTTGTAACAATGCTTCAGTGCGGTTGCTAGTTGTCTATTAGAGAGGAGAGAAGACTCGGTATTATTCGTTAGTTATTAATGAAAATCATTTATTTAAAATTGCATTTAGTTTTACAATTTTTCAACAGGTTGTTAATCATAAAAGTATAACTATTATTTAAAAAAGACGCGTCTTTATTTATGCCAGGTTTCACATGTGTGGAACATGAGACCACACCTAATGGTCTTATAGATGGTTGACTGACATCCACGGATCAAAAACATTGTTGAGTATGCTTCTGATCTACCTAGTTCGTGGACAGTAACTATGTGATCAACAAGTCATACGATCAACATTAACTATGCATCTTACAAATTAAACATATAATATGATTAAAACAATAATTGAGAAAATTAGATACAATCTAGAAATTAATAGCCCTTTCCAAAGGGTATGCTTTGGTTTATTGGTAGGAGGGGTCCGGTCGTGTATGTGCCCAAACGTGGGTTACTTGTGAGATGACAAAAAAGCATCGTATGAAGAGATACGTGTGGTCACGTAAAGGACATGTGTCATCCATTAGATACCTAGCAAAAGTCATGCTGAGGATAAGTACTATCTACCAGAACACTGAATTGAATTTACCGCACGTGTTATAAAAGGAAAATATAAAACACACAAAGTAAAGCCCAAAAAAGACACGTTTGTTCTCTTTCCCCATTTCACACTCAAAGTTTCATATTCTTCGTCATTTAAATTAATAAAAAAAATTATCCGTTTTATATAGTTTGGTTTTAAGTGTATTCGTCGGTTTGAATACCAGTTTAAACCATTAAGATATGGTCTTTTATTGACCGTTAACTCGTTAAGACACTACCAAAGAGCGTTACTCTTAAATTTTTTAGTTTTAACCAAAAATCAAACCATATGAATTAAACACATAAGGCATCCAACCTAATCAAATTCAACCGTTTTATTACGTTTATTCGGTTTTGATATCCGATTAAACTAGTTATTATTCGGTTTATACGTTTCAATTTGGTCCGGTTATCCGCATAAACAAGATTTGTGGAACTGATATTCAAACTGAAAACTAAATCACAATTCAGTTTTATCCATCGCCCACCCTGAACAATATTTTTTTAGCTCACGCCACACGTCAAATTTTCTTCTAGATTCGTCGGTGTTTTGCCAATTCCATTATTGATTTATTTGGTTTAAAATTTTAGTTTGTTCTAACTAAAAATCAAATTGATCCGAATTATAAATGTGACTACACAAATTGAATTTAACCTATTTACCGGCTTTAGCAGGGGGACGGAACCACGGGAGGGTCAAGGGGGTCCGTTGACCCTCCGGTGGCTAAGATTTGGTTAACCTATATATTCAACGTAGACACACTTTTATAGTTAGACCCTTCGAAATGCATCACGATTTGTAGTTAGTGTGAAGAAAAAGGAGTAAAAATACCATTTACAGAAAAGCTCCGGTGGCCGGCATGTGGCTTTGGGAGCTCGAGATGATAAAGAAGAAAAAAGAAGATTGGCCTTTTTTTAATAAATAAATATAAACTAACATATAATATATGTCACCACGTGACTCTGTTAATCTATCCCTACCTATTTTGATAACTCCATTTCTTTTTTCCTTTATTTATTTTTTCTCCTTAATTTTGATAGATATTTCATTTTTCTTCTTTAGTTGTTTGTTAAAAAATGATAAGAAGTTTAGGGGCTGTTTGGTTCATTCAGATCTGAATGAACCTCTGTCCCATTCAGCAGCAACAACAAGTCTGAATGATTCAGACCTAATTTTAACCATTCAGATGTTTTTCTATTTGGAACTAAACAGCCTGAAGTCTGAATGAATCAGATGTTTATATCTGAATGGTTCCATTCAGATGTATACAAACAGCCCCTTAGTTTCTTCTTCAATTTGTGAGTTTACATTTGTTTGCTTTAGGATTTCCACTTTATATATTTCTATCATAATTTTACTGTTTTTAAATATAACTAGATAATACATTTTCATATGACGTAGAGATATCCGTTTTAGGTAAGCAACTAGATAAAAGAACTCAAACCAAACACAAGGGGTAGTTAGATCGGTTTAATTACAACAATAGTAATAACAAAAATAATTCGAAAATAAGTTGAAATATCAACACTAACTAATGTAGAAAAAGTTTATTACGACCCCCCAATTAAAATGTTCTAGTTCCGTCCGCTTTAGTTATCCAGTTTATTCAGCTGAATTCGGTTTGGTTATTCGAATAAGCAAGATTTATGAAACGAATAACCAAACCAAAAACTACATCACAATCACATTTCGGTTATTTTTTCAATTACTTATACAGTTTGGTTTTCGGTTTTTTAACACCCCTAGACTTTTAAAACCGATATCTATATAAATAAGTTTTTGAATAAAAAACAAAGGAAAAGGAGGCCCCTAGGTTTTTTCAGTTTTTTAACACCCCTACTTACACTCCTACCTTTATTTCACTTTATTAATATTTGTTTTCATTTATTTAAATAATAATAATAATAATAATAATAAGTAGTTCTCCAATATTCGAATGATCCAACAACTAAGATTAACCTCTACAACACTCCCACCGCCACCCCTCACGCAACTTCTAACTTCAACCTCGCCTCCTTATATAAATATAAGGAGTAAAGTGCCATCTTATACACTCTTTACTCTCATCACTCAAACTATCAAAATCCTCCATTCCATTAAATATATTATATCATATCAAATCAAATCAAATATGGCACTTGAATCCCTCAAAACCACCACACCACCACCATCTCTCCACCACCCTCCAGTTCAAGACTCTTGGAACAAAGGCAAACGATCCAAACGCCCACGCGCCACCACCGACATGGAAACCCAAGATGAGTACTTGGCTTTATGCTTGATGCTACTTGCTGCCGGCAACCCCTCCGCCGCCATCTCACCACCGCAACATAAAAACTCTCCGGCGACTAGTTACACGTGCACCGTATGCAACAAAACCTTCCATTCTTATCAAGCACTTGGTGGCCACAAAGCCAGTCACCGGAAAAACATTCCCGACGACCACTCCACCACCACCGCCACCGTGTCAACTTCTGTTTTGAAGCCTAGTGGCAAACACCACGAGTGTTCTATTTGTCACCGGTGTTTTCCCACCGGCCAGGCTCTTGGTGGTCATAAACGACGCCACTACGACGGTGGCAGCGGCAGCGGCAGTGGTGTTAGTTTTACCACTTCTGATTCTGGTCAACGGCGTGACTTTGACTTGAACATGCCGGCTTTTCCTGATAACTTACCAATGGGGTTGAGCGTTGACTGTGGGAAGAAAAGTCAACTCTTGGTTAACGAACAAGAAGTTGAAAGCCCACTTCCGATGAAGAAACCGCGTTTATCGTTGATGGCGGATTAAGTTATTATTAATTTATGATTATTATTAAATTTATTTGTTTTTATTTTTAAATTATAGTTTTAGAAAAGTAGAATGGATGTGTACATCGGATGATAGAAAGATAGAATTCTTGTGTGTTAGTTTATACAATTGATTTGATTCGTTAAATAATGAAATGCTCATTTATTTTTTTATTTTTGTGTTAAACTTTCTATAACAACACGTCAAAACTAACAGGTATTAACTGTGTTATTTTATTCACATGATAAGTTGTATAATTTCAAGAATTATTGATATGAAAATTATTAAATTAGTCGATAATTCTGAAGAAATAATTGGTTACACATACGCTTCTTCATATGTATACATTGATATATGTTATGTTAGTAAAAAATAATAAATACGTATAGTTTTAGAGAAGATATCAAGATATCACTGATATAATTATATATCAAGGCCGGTTTGGTTTTCCACCCCAAATGGTGATGTGTTTGTAAACCACCCATGTGGGTTCATGCCTAAATGCACATGTAAAACCCCAAATTCATGCCTGCCGCTTTACCATTAATCATTAACGGCTTTTAATTCTATGTTTATTTATTCATGTCACGTTTCGTAATTTAATGTTTTCTTTTTATAAATTAAATGTTGTTTTTTTAATTTTAAAGGGAAAACAATGTTTTAAAAACGAATCCAAGATTTGTTGGTTCAACAAGTTGGTCTGGTCTGGCCGGCCAACAACAGGAAGAGGTAACCAACTAACCAAGTTCGTTTTCCGTTGGTTATTTTCATGTTTTTAACAAGTTCAATTAAAATCAAGACATTTAACATACAACTAGTTATTTACGTATGAGGAAACCTACATCTCAAATGGTTTCTGTTTTAACCGGCTGGACTGACAAGTTTTTTTTTTCTGTTTTAACTGGCTGGACCGACAAGTTTGGCATGATTTCTTAGGGGTATAAATGAGCCAAACATTTATTGAGTTGCTAACAATTGTCTTGTTAAAAGCTTCAAACAGGCCGAGCTTAAACGTGTTCGCAACTAAATTAGAGCTCATCTAATAAACGAGCTCGAACGCAAACAAACCTATTATTTATACAGATACAACAGTTTGTTTGTATTATAAATGTAAATTACATGTTTTAAACTAGCTATATATATATATATATATATTGCATATAAAAAGAAGTAATAAATATTCAATAAAAAATAAACAAGCCGATTTGGAACTTGAAAATTTAACGGGTTGGTCTAGAGCCTGTGCTTCACTCATTTATACCCGTATAGTTTTCGCATCACGGGAGGAAGTGTGAATTGGTTAAGGGAGGAAGCGTAAATTGGTTACAAAAATTAAAATGGTCTCGGATAATAGTTTGTGTAGGAAGAGAGGCAATGTGTCATTTGGATTAATCAGGAAGTAATGTATATTTCGTTCTCTTATTATTCTCTTGCGCCCTGTTTTTGAGTTTTTTTAAAGAAGGGAAAGGAAAAGAAAACTAAGGATAATTAAAAAATGAGTGTTCTTGAGTTTTTTTTAGGATGGAAAGGAAATGAGTAGGAGGAGTTAGAAAGGATTAAAGTAATGTATTTTCCCAATAAGTTATCCTCCCAAAAATGGAATGATTACTAAGGATAACTAT
This sequence comes from Bidens hawaiensis, assembly GCF_021521415.1. Taxonomy (NCBI): domain Eukaryota; kingdom Viridiplantae; phylum Streptophyta; class Magnoliopsida; order Asterales; family Asteraceae; genus Bidens; species Bidens hawaiensis. The sequence continues at coordinate 118,687 of NW_027497590.1, forward strand.
TTTTTAACATAGTTATCATTTCATTTTCTTTAATTTCATTCCAACTCAAGGACACACCTAATTAAAAAAAAATTAGGTGTTGTAGTGTTGGAAACGATTTTAAATAGCTTACAAATCAAGCAAATTACCCCCAGTTTTGCCCATGCTTATGTCATTTTGACGTTACACAAAACCACTACCATGTGTATCCAGAACCGGTTTTTCTAATACCTGGGTTTTTAATACCCGAACCCGAACCCTACCCTACCCATAGGGTACGGATAGGGCATGCATTTTGGCACCAAAACCCGAACCCGAACCGGACCCGATTTGTACCCGGTAATACCCGAAAACCCGATTTGTACCCGGTAATACCCGAACCCGGAACCGAGGTTTTCCAATACCCGAAACCGGGTATTTCAAATACCCGATGTATACCCGAAAAATACCTTAAAAACACCCGAATAATACCCCTAAAAAGTGTAAAGTTTTAAAAAATCCAATCTATATAAAAAAATACCGGAAAAAAACCCGAAAAAACCCGTAAATAGAGTTTTTTCAATACCCGATAATAGGGTATTCAAATACCCGGTTTTAGAATATCCGGTTCTATACCCGACCCGAACCCAATGCATAGGGTATGATTTTTAGAGACAATACCAGACCCGAACCCTACCCAATTATTACCAATACCCGATCATACCCGAACCCGGGTATTTATAAAACCCGATTTGTGCACCTCTATGTGTAGCATTAATAGCATGCCTTAGAAGTTAGAATAGTTAAATGACCCTAATGTACTTTTATGCAAAGTAAGGAAATCAGCCCAGTATATCTCAGTCGGCCCAATAGACTTTGAATGACATGGATCCTCTAATATTATGGTTTTGGGGTTTTGGGCTTAGTCTTTCTATCTTCTCGACTTCTCATGTTTCATATTTAAAGTTTGAAGTAATCTGTATTTTAAATTTCTAATTAAGCACTAACCATTTCTTTCCCACCAAGTTCAGTCTTTACCTAACATAGTTTTGAAAAGGTCATATAAGTCATAACCCACTAAAGAAGGGTTTGTATTGAAGGTAATTAAGTTAGGTAACGTGTTTGTCCTACCAATCATTTCATATTGTATATATACAAACATACATATTTGGTATACACATCTATAGTCGTGGTACATGAATGTTTAGATCTGATATACGGACATATAGTTATGGTATACAAACATATTGTTGTTAAATACCCCTAGCATATGAGCAATTACCTAGGGTCATTGAGTCAATAAATGATTGTATGTCAGAGGAAACTCCGTCATTAAGTGTATGTAATCCAAGAATGTGTGAACTAAAATTTCCATTTTTATCTGAGCACGTATGTTTTACTTTTATAAATTATTTATTTTTAATTTATATATAATATGTTTCTATAGAGGTAGGGTACCAAAAAAACCCAAATACCCTTAAGGACTACTCGCGGGTCAATCAGAAGTCCCTTATAAGTCACCCGCGGGACATATAAACCATCCGCATAATCATCTGAGGAAGGAACACCCTCGTAGCGCATGCGGAAACACCACAGCACCCTCAAAGGTCATCCGCGGGAAGAGCTATCCTTCCGCGTAAATAACCACGAGGTAAATGCTCCAGGACAACTGACAACACATGATTGCCTTCTAGAAGATTTACCAAGATGATTTCTTAAAGGATCTTGGTTATGCAGGCATCTTCTTAAAGGACAGCTAGCCCCAATCACCTTCCCACACCCTTCGGCTATAAATACTCTCTCAACCATCATGAGGTATTCATTCACTCCCACTGTACTCTCTCAATTTACTTAAGTGCTTATCTTCTACAGAACAGTACTTATTCTCACGTCGGAGGGTGGTTACGGGAAGACCCCCCCTCTTGTCCTTCCCGTAACGAACTAACGGTGTCTGTTTTGCAGGTGTTCGTCACTGGACTTTAGGCAATTGGGTTCATATCGTTTGGCAGTTAACCGTATCCTACCCTGTTGACTCATCGGATCCAGGACCCATACCCGGGGAGTGGATCGTGTTTCTTCATTGGCGCCATCCGTGTGTTTGTTAGAACAACAAATTTTTCTTTCGAAGTCACGATATGAATCAAATTCCTAAAGGGCCGACGGGGACCTCAGAACAAATCCCACGTGTTACTAACCTAGAAACACGTGAGAGAGCAACGTCATTGTTCGCACAGAATCTTGCTCCCGATGAGCAAGATGATGTTGTGACACCTGGAGGTTTTACTTTGGGTGGTTCATCAACTCGAAAGCATCGTACCCCACTGGCAGACGCTGCTCCAGTGGGTACAAGAAATGTAGTAACACCAGCTGGTACCCCGCCCAACGATCTGGGAGGGGTTACAGCTCAGAGAGGTTCCAATTTGGGAGGTCTTGAGCGAACTATGAGAGAAAGTCGCCGAACCCACCCAGAATTGACCTCGAAGAAAATTCAGGTGACTCAGCCCTGAGGAAAACTCATACAACAAGCCACAGATCTGAGGAACTCTTGTCTCCAGATGAGTGGTTCCGTATTCAACAAGAGAGTCTGGTCGCTGAATATGGACGAAGGGTACAGAATGAGCGACTTCACGCACGTACCCTAAGTTATGATGACCCTCCTAGGAGATCTATTTCTCCTCCGATAAGAGGAAGTCATATTCAGTATAGTCATCCAGAAGAGCAATACCAGAAGGAAATCCCGAGGTTACGTCCTCGTCCCCGCATAAATATGCGAGTACCGTCTTACGAAGAAGAATTAGACGGACACGACTCAACATATCATCCAGGAGGTAGTTATTACAGCGGAGACAACCGTTTTCTTCCATTTGGAGAGGCTGGTTACCCGCGATCGGCTATTCGCCACGCAGAGTATTACAGCAATGTGGAACACGACTTCTCCAAACCATACCGCCCAGAGTCATTCGCAGAAAAATCCAAGTTCATTTCGGCCATCGCGACAGCTCCGTTCCTGATAAACGCGAAAATGCCAACATCCGTTGGGACATATAATGGGATGAAGGACCCCAGTGATCACTTGCTAAGGTTCGAAGCGGTTGGAGGAGTCAGTGGTTGGACTCTTCCGTACTGGTGCCATATGTTCGCATTGACATTTACTAGAGCTGCGCGAGAATGGTTTGAAAAATTGCCTTGCGGACACATTAAGAGTTGGAAAGACTTCGTAGCAAAGTTTTCCCAACACTTTAGTCAACAAAAGAAACACACTCGTGACTCGTCTGAAATACTTGATGTAGTAAGGCGAAATAACGAATCCATTGAGGATTTCATTACTCGTTTCAATAATGAGAGCCTTAATATTGGCGGAGTCAGTGAAGACATGCTGAGAGGAGCATTCAGAAAGAATGTAAATAGTGACGCCCTGATTCGTACTCTAACCGGAAGAGATGGTATGCCCAAATCTTGGGACGAAATCATGACGTCAGCCAAGCTATTCGCAAGAACTGAGAAAACCTTGGGATCCGGTACTCAAAAACAAGTTCCAAGAGTCGAATTCCAAACCCCAAGACCAAATAGACAGGCTAAGGGGCCAATTTGGTCTAGACTACAACCAAGTACAGAAGCACCAAAGCAGTTTGATGCGAAATCATTGATTAGCAATAAGAACAAACGCAACTTTCCCGCACGTTCTTCCAATAACAGTTGGACTCAGCTGTCAAAATCTCCATCATAAATCCTCACGACCGAGAACCTAACCTTTCGAAAACCTCAACCAATACCGAGGAAGTCATTTCTCGACAAAAACAAACACTGCTCATATCATGAAGACATTGGACACAACACAAATGAATGTGTAGCCTTAAGAAACGAAATCGAGGCAGCAGTGAGAAATGGAAAATTGGAACACTTGGTCAAAGGCGCAAAAGCAGGGGGGTGGCAAACCTCCCGCAAAGGATAACCAGGGCTCGTCAAAAAGGCAAATAAAGGATCTGAACGTTCATATGATTCACAGAGGTCAGCAGACCAGCGGGAAGAGAAAAGAATTTGAGGACGAAGAGTGGAAAAATGAGCCAGTCATTTTTCCTCGTATCAAAGGAGGACCATGTAACAAGAACCCTTTGATAATTACTGCCTTGTTCGGACACTACCGGTCGCAATATGTGTTCTTCGACACCGGTAGTACATCCGACATTATGTATGAACAATGCTTTGAACAGCTTGAAGAAGAGGATAAAGAACGATTACGACCTATTCACGCACCCGTCTCTGGGTTTGGTGGGGAAATAATGCACCCGTGGGGTGTCATTACTTTCCCGGTTACACTTAGTGATGGAATTCACTCACGAACCGAAGAGGTTGAATTCTTAGTTTTACCGGCAAGGTCCAAGCATGATATTATCCTCGGATGGGAAGCAATTGGTGACTTCAATGCACATCCGTCCACAGCTCACGGAGCAGTAGGGGTCCCAACCCGCACTGGCGTAGCAATAATCCATGTTAACCGACATTGCTACACAGCTGAAAGTTCAAGACCGAGCAAAGTTTCCAAACAAAGCCAGAGGACTGAACCGGAGAAGTGGATCCTCAACAAGAAATTTCCCGACCAAACCATAGTAATTGGTCCGGCTATCTCCGAAATCGTCCGAACTTTTCTGAAACAATTATTGACAAAGAATATCGACGTTTTCGCATGGCAACCCGCGGACATGACAGGTGTTCCGCGGAACATCTCAGAACACAAATTGAAGGTGAATCCGTTAATCACCCCAATTGTGCAAAAGAAGCGAAAAATGGGCCCCGAACAGACAAAAGCCATGAACGGGCAAGTACAAGACCTTCTTCACGCCGGAATCATCCGAGAAATCAAGTACCAAACATGGGTGGCTAACCCGGTGATGGTCCCAAAAAGTAATGGAACGTGGAGGATGTGTATAGATAGCAAAGACCTAAACAAGGCATGTCCGAAATATTGTTACCCACTTCCAAAAATTGACTTAAAGGTAGATGTGGTGGCCCCATTCAAATTCAAGTGCTTCCTTGATGCCTACAAAGGGTATTACCAGATTCATATGGCGGCTGGTGACGAAGACAAGACAACGTTCCGCACCGACCAAGGCACATTCTGCTACAGAATGATGCCTTTCGGATTAAAAAACGCGGGGGCCACGTATCAAAGGCTGATGGATCAAGACTTCAAAGGTCAGATAAGTCGAAATCTTGAAGTTTACGTGGACGATTTAGTAATCAAAAGCATCTAAGATGATCAAATGCTGAGGGACATAGAGGAAACTTTTGAAACACTGAGAAGTATCAACATGAAACTCAATCCCACAAAGTGTTCCTTCGGAATGGAGGAAGAGAAGTTCCTCGGGATAATCGTTACAGGCACGGGTTTCAAAGCTAATCCAGACAAGATACAAGCAGTAGCCCGTATGCCATCCCCCGCATCCCTCAAAGAGGTCCAAACACTTAATGAACGATTAGTAGCATTAAATAGGTTTCTGGCAAACCACGCTGCTAAATCTTATCCGTTCATTTCAACTCTGAGAAATTGCCTTAAAAAGGCACAGTTCAGATGGACCCCGGAAGCCGAGCAAGCGTTCCAAGAAGTCAAAAAGTGTTTAATAGAATTACCCACGTTAACTGCTCCACATGCGGGTGAACCACTAACACTTTATTTGTCAGCATCCGACATTGCAGTAGGGGCTGTTCTATTGACAGACAGGAAAAATGTCCAAACTCCAATTTATTACGTTAGTAGAACATTATCGGACCCGGAAACAAGATATTCAATGTTGGAAAAGCTGGGATTGGCGCTGATCTATGCAGCCAGATGACTCCGCAGATATTTCCAGGGTCACCCCATCAATGTACTAACTGGGTATAAACTCAAAAACGTATTGAGCAAACCCGAATTGTCCGGTCGACTGGCGAAGTGGTCCATTGAATTAGGTGAATATTCAATCGAGTATAAACCAAGACCGGCAATCAAGGGGCAAGTGCTAGCGGACTTCGTCACAGAAGTTCCGCAACACAAAGAACAAGAATGTATGATCGAACAACAACCCCAAGCACCTCCGGAACAAGGACAAGTCTGGTCATTGTTTACAGACGGAGCTTCAAGCAGTGAAGGATCGGGCGCATGCTTAAGGCTGGTCAACCCCGAGGGGCATGAATTTACATACGCCATCAAGTTGGACTTCAAAAGTACCAATAATGAGGCGGAATATGAAGCCTTTCTGGCAGGCCTGCGGATAGCGAACAAGCTTGGGGTAGAACATTTAGAAGCTCGGGTGGATTCCATGCTAATCGCGGGACAAATAAATGGAACGTATGAGGCTAAAAACGAGGTTATGGCTTCTTATTTGTCCCAAGCGAGATTCCTGATTCGCCAGTTCACGTCTTTCAATATTATTCACATTAAGAGGAGCGAGAACAAATCGGCGGACGCCCTTAGTAAGCTAGCTTCAATGAACTTCGAGAATTTTGCCAAAGATATTCGGGTAGAAGTCTTGGACCACCCATCCGTTCAAAAAAATCAAGTCCTGGTAATCCAGACCGATGTCGAGTCCTGGATGACACTCATCAAAGCTTACTTATCTTCCGGAGCACTCCCAGCAGGAAAAGTTGAGGCTCGGAAGATCAAGCACAAAGCTCTGAATTACCAGTTGACTGATGGTATCTTTTACCGGAGATCATTTCTTGGTCCGCTGTTACGTTGTGTGGACGCGGACCGGGAAATTCATGAAGGTATTTGCGGACTTCATGCGGGTCCAAGAATGAGAGTTGCAAAAATCATGAACGCAGGGTATTACTAGCCTGGTATGCATTTAGACGCCGTGAAAGAAATCAGAAAGTGCGATTCTTGTCAGCGTCATGCCCCAAATACCTTGCACCCAAAGAACGAGCTGATTCCAGTAACATCTGCCTGGCCGTTCCAGAAATGGGTTATTGACATTATGGGACCTTTCCCAGAGGCCCCGGGACGAGTCAAGTTCCTGATAGTGGCCATTAATTACTTCACCAAGTGGGTAGAAGCCAAACTAGTCGCTTCAATAACGGCATCGAATGTTAAGAAATTCCTGTGGGAATTCATCATCTGCCGATTTGGTCTCCCACAACAGTTGGTAAGTGACAATGGGACCCAATTTGCTGATAGCGGACTACAAGAATGGTTAAGAGAACTTCAGGTAACCCAAGTTTTCACATATGTAGCTCACCCGCAAGTGAGTGGTCAAGTCGAAAGGACCAACCGAACTATCAAGGAAGGAATCAAGGCGAGGTTGGGTACTAAACGGACCGGTTGTGTTGACGAGTTACCACATGTACTTTGGGCCTTCCGCAACCAGAAAAACTCTAGTAATTCAGAAATGCCGTTTAGCCTAACCTATGGCACTGAAGCCATGATTCCGGCAGAAATAGGGATCCCATCCGCGAGGGTCCTGTTAATCAACGATAACGATTGTGAAATCCGGAAGAATCTCGATTTGCTCAAGGAAAGACGAGAATTAGCATCGATTCGCGAGCATAATTACAAAAGACAGCTTCAAAAATACTACAACTCGCGGGTCCAAGTATGCGAATTCGATGCGGGAGATTTTGTCTTCCGCAACAACAAGGCATCCGGACAGGAGCCTCCGGGCTAGCTAGCCCCAACTTGGGAAGGACCTTATAAAATCAAGCAAGTGCTATCCAAAGGTGCCTACAAGTTGGAGAAATTAGATGGGACCGAGATTCCTCGGATGTGGAATGCATCACAATTAAGGAAATGCTACATGTAGTACTCCTAGTTGTCTTTTATTTTCGGCCTGCGCGCCCACATAGTACAGCAATCGTGTAATTTCCTTTAAGACGGCTTATGCCTAGTTATAAAGAAACTTATGATAGTTACGCACTATTTCGATAAGTTGTAATCTTTTATTGACGCAAACGAAGTCCCAGATAGACACTTATATTATAATACATAAAACAAAGTGCACCGGAAGAAAACAAGACTTCTTATCGGATAGTCAAATGAGATTACAAGCAGAAAGAGTATTTACAATAAAGACCTATACACCTATGGGGTAGCATTATCTTCCGTGGTGTCATCAGCTTTCGCTTCTTCCTCATCAAGGTTCAACAAATTCTTTAATTGATTTATAGCATCTTCTTTGTCTGTAAGCTCCGATATATGATCGGAGAGGGAAAATTTCAGAGTATCAAACTCCTTGGTTTTCTCGATAAGGATAGAGGCAGTATCCTTGCCGGCTAACACATGCTCCTCCGGAATCTGGCCCGCAGAGCCAAATTCATATCCTTCTTCAAAGCCCATTTGTCGGCCTGCTTGCTTGGAAGCACGGAGGAGTATCGCAACACAATTCCCGAGATCATCACTATCCCGAATGTCAGCAATAACCTGTTAAGCACAACACACATTTGTAAGCTCATACACATCTGAACTGATTAAGTCAAACAGACTTCGTACCTTGGGAATAGCTGTTGACAGAAGCCACTTCTTATCCGCCTGAGCCCGGATAAGATCCATTTTGTGCTTAGCACACTCCAGCGCTTGGTCTCGACTCTTAGCATTAAGGTCAGATAAGCGCTTGTCCTTAGCTGCTGAATCGGCTTGAAGGGTCCTAATCAGCTAAGCTTGGTCATCCAGCTGTTTCTGAAGAGCGACCTTAGCTTTCTCAGCAGCAATTTGTTCGGCCTTCGCCACTTCCATAGCTCTATGACTGTCTCGAGCATCAGTTAATGCTTTGAGAGCCTCCTTCTTGGCATCAAGCAAGTTCCACTCGGTTTCCTCCAACTCATCATTCATAGCTAACCAATCCCGGCGAAGTTCCTGGTTGGTAGACACAGCGTTCGCCACGTGATAAGAGTTGGAGTCGAACAGATCTTTGTGGACGCGGCGACGTTGTCGTTCCTTCTCTGCAGGGAGGAAGACTCTCGTCGAGATATTCCTGGCAAACGACCGCATCATTCAGCACCAAGTTCCGCCGTAACGTCCATCGGGGATGATGCGGAGCAGTGTCTTCACCTACTTTAGAAGAGGAAGTTTGCCCTCTATGTCTAAACACATTAACCCCACCCTGTTTTTGGAAATCATGCTCATCGTGGGGCGGAGATGCGTGGAATTGATCAACCCCACAACCTCTTTCTCCCTAATCGGAGAAAAATCTGACAAATTGATCGGTGAGGTCGGTGGAGTTAGGGGTTTGGTAGCAACAGAATCCTCCAAACCTGGAGTATTCCAAACAATGAAAATCGTCAAGTTACCAAGAAGAAATAAATGGAAGAACTATCATAAAGGTTTAAAGCTTACCTTTGGAAACATCCCGGGCAGCAAGTTCTCGAAGGCGGGCACGTAGGTCCAGAACCTCGGTTTTCTTTTCCTTCTTCTTCTTCTTTTTAGGAGGCGCGACGTCGGCAGGCTGCGCTTTTCGCTTACCAGCAGCCTTAGAGCCCTCCGCCTCCGTTACCTGAGGTTCGCCCTCAACGGTCTGAGGACCACCTCCCTCACCAGTTGTTGAGTCGGTGGTGGCCTTCAAATCTGGCTTGCGGGTCAAACCTGCAGAAGAGGGAGAAGGATTAGTAGCACTAAGTGGTAACCCTCCTTCACAGAGTGACGACTCTTCGCTAGATGACAAAAATACGATCACTCCGCCTGAAGTAACGGCGGTTACAGGGCGAGGTTGGGAAATACCTTCGCACTTCTTGACAAATTCCTCACCTTGTGCATACATTGCTTCAGAGACAATGGGCTCCGGGGTGAGGGTGATGGAAAACAGAAAGTTGTCCCGCGTGCGCTCTAAAAATGGCACGTCATGTCGGGCAATGGGGCGGCGCACCATCATGCCCCCCACCTTGTCCAACAAAGTGGACAAAACTATACCTTCACCTGTAACCAGTGTAAAAGTTTAAATAACAGAACGAAAAAGCCCCGATAAGCACAAGTATCAACTTACCTCCTGCAGTGTTCTTATAGTAGGGTTCCAAAGCAGGAAACGGCCATAACCGACTCATCCTCGCATAAACCATCGCTCCTTCATGAATAGGGCGCATGGGCGTCGGCGTCTTGGTCAAAGTGTCAAACCATCTATGACCCTCATATTCAATAGCCGGAATCTCAGGGGCCGCATCTTCCGTCTTCCGTCGGGTCATGGCAAAGGGAATGGTGTCCTCGCGAATCCAAAAGAATTTGGATTTCCACCCATGAAGGATCCGGAGCCACTCAAAGCCAACGAAACCTTTACCGGTGGTAGCGAAACTATACCACCCTTCACGGTATGTCATCTTGTAGAAAACGGCGAACATATTAACGGATGGGTCATAGTTGTGAGATTGACAACAGAACTCGAAATGACGAATCCTCAACATCCCAAACGGGTGAATCTGGGACAGATGGAACCCATAGGCCCTCGTTATAGATCGAACGAACTTCGTCACAGGCAAGCGAAAGTTACCTGTGGTAAAATGATCCACGTAGACGGCCATTTTCTTCACCGGGGGCTCCGTTGCAATAGCCCCTCGTGACGGACATTCGGCATCCCATTCCGGAGGGAAGCCGTACATGTTTTTTACATCCTCAAAGTCTTTCTCTTTAATATCACACCCGACTTCAGTAATAGAGGGAGGATTTTTCTTCTGGGCAGCCATTTTTATGGAAAATATGTAAAACAGATATCAGAAAGAAGAAGTTCTTTGATATGAGTAAGTCATAAGAATGGATCGAAGACTTCAAGGCCTATTTATACCCATCGCAATTAATGCGACTGTCAGACTAACAGAAGAAAGAGAAATTCCGGGCCATAGAATGACTGACACGTCAGGCGGGAGATTCGAAAACAAGTGCTTACAGGCTGTCAAAACAGGCGTTTTACACCTCCTGTCAGCCACCTGCTAAAAACCTCTCTCCGCCACGTCATCAGTATTATCTACCCAACTTGCACAAATTCAAAATTCAAAGAAAAATATTCCACAAGAGATAACGCGTGCATGAAATTCTTTTTATTAATATCAAAAAACAGTGATTACAAAAACACGAAAAGAAATTACAAGTGTAAATTCTAGCGCCTACACATAACCTAAGGGTTAGCAGTATGAGCCTCGTCTTCCGCCTTGTCATAATCAGAGTCATCATCTTCAGATTCGTCATCAATGTATACCCGTAATTGCTTCACACCGTCTTCGGATGAAGCAAATTCCGGAAGCATATTTTGTAACGGGAAGACAAGGTTATCATACTCTTGAACCCGCATATCCAACACTTGCTTCGAGTCGAGGCCATAGAGCGGGTGACTCTCGATAGGTTGTCCGGATTGGGCAAACGCCAATCCCTCATCAAAACCTTTCACCCGGCCAACGCCTTCCGAAGCAGTAGTCAGGTTCACGAAGCAATCGGTAAGCTCCGTACTCCTTTTGATATGGCGGATGACCTGCGAACGAGACTTGTTAACATCATAAGATCAAACACACACAAAATAAAATGTACGCGAAGAACACTTACAGAGCCAAGGCCACGATCAAGGAAATATTGCCTCTCCCGCTCTGCACGTTCCGCCCTGTTGTGCAGTTCTTGCATTTCGGTGGAAGTATGGTTCTCTGTCTCAGCTTGAGATTGCAAGAGGGAATCATATGCAGACTGCATGTCAACAATCGTCTTATCTTTCAACTCAGCTTGCTCCCCTTGCAATTTCAAAGCTTCCTCGAGCTCTTGGATTCAGATATTTTGTTGAGACAATTCATCCTGTGCCCTCGACAATTCGTCCTTCTTCCTTTGAGTCTCAGCTCGGGAAGCTTCAAGAGTGGCATTAGACCTTTCACAGGCCTCTTTCCAACTCTTAGCAGCAGCAGCACTTCAGTCTTTCTCTAGCTTGAGTGCAGCCTCAGCATCGACCTGCTTCCATTTTGCCGAAACTGCTGCCTTCCGCTGCTCCTCAGCTTCTCTTTACGCAGCCTTCACGGCCTCGGAAGCCGAACCAAGCCTCCCACCCATTGTTCTCCACTCCTGCAAGATCTCTTGAATACAAGCTAAGCTGTTAGTCAAAGAAACGGCTAAGTTAGTATGAAGATCTTGGCGGGAGCGAGTCTTCTGATACGCTATCTCAGCGGGTGGCATGCAGTGTTTAACAAAACTCATACAAATTTTTGGGTCCGTAACTCGCGACCCATTGACAATGTCCCAAGGCGGAACAAACAAATCATAGTCTCCTCCTAATTGAACATTCCCAAAAAATTGAGAACTTGAAGTCCCAAGACGGATAGGGGAGGAGGAAGTATGCGGGGGAATATTCTGTGAAGAACCTCCCCCAATCTCATTGAAAGATGGTCCAAAATGGAATTCTCCTTCCTCACCCGACATAAAAGGCGAAGAAGTAGAATAAAATTGAGAGGCGGATCGGAGGGGAGATTCATTAACCCTGAAGCCCTCAGCGGTAACCTCATGGTTATCATGTTGAAAACTAGCAACATCCCCACCTTGAAAAAGGTAATCTGATGGCCCAGTAGTCGCTGGTTGAACGCTAGACCCCTCCACAGTCGTTCCAACAGGAGGAGGAGGAGGCAACGATTGCTTTTCAACATTTGGTTTCGGCGTTGATAGCCTACCAAACGTGTGACCCTTAACGATAGACGGATATGCATAGCATAATCAAAGTCAGATCTCATTGTCTTATATAACAAAAGCTAACATATACGAACTTACCGGTCATGGTCCCCAGTCGCTCTGAATGGCTGGGTGGTAGTGGTTTCCTCGGACGATGTGTCCGGCGTTTCTTTGTTTTCGGCTCCTTTCCGGCATCCGCAGCGTTAGTAACCGCGTCACTCGCCTGCGACGCATGGAAGGACCTCTTCCGGTAGAGTTCTGCCAAAAGATGAGAGACAGATGAAACTTCAGTGGCATCATCTGAGCTTTCCCCCTCAAGAATATTAGAATCGTCACTTGGAATGACGATTATCCCATCGGAGGTCAGCATATTAAGAGGCGGAGGGTTCAAGATGTACGCACCTGTTTCAAAGATATTATCCGAGACAACTGGCTCGGCCCGCACACTCACAGGAAAGAGGAAATATTTGGCATTCCTCTCCATGACAGACACTTGCTTAACGTCACGGATAGTTTTCCCAACACACCCCTGTCGTCATACAAGGCGTTAAGCATAGATCCGAAATTTGAAAAACAAATGTAAGAATTAAAGTAACAGAAACTTTGGAAGGTCACATAAAGAAAACCAATAAAACTTACGGCCGTTCGGTTCGACGAAAACAGGCTCCATATCGGGAGCAGGCCATAGACGGCTCATTCCCGCCCAGACAAGGGCCTCCTCAGGAAGCACCCGCATTGGTGTTAGCGGGACAGTCAGCTTCCGAACCCAATCACGATTCTTGTGGGCAGCTGGAGTAAGGTCAATCAATGGCTCGTTGCCTGGCCGACGAACCATGGTGTCCGGCACCACGTTTTCTGATATCCAGAAAAACTTCCTCTTCCATTCCTTGGATATCGTCTCAACCTCTTGACCAAACGCCCTGTCAGTCGACGAATGACAAGAAAACCATCCATTCCGACGGGTCATCTTGTAGAAAACAGCGAAACGGTCCAACCGCGGTACCATCCCTTGAGCCATGCATACGAACTCGAAATGGCGAATTCGCATGACAGCACGGGGATGAAGTTGGGACAAGTGAATCCCAAACGCCTTCACTACCTTCATAAAAAACTTCGTTACAGGAAGACAGAAGTTTCCCAAAACAAAGTAATCGGCATATAATGCCATCTTCCCAGGAGGAGGGAAACTGGCGTGGAACCGGCAGATGGGAACTCCGGTTCCCATTCTGACGGAATACCATAAGTTTCAATAAGCTTTTGGTATTCACCATGGTCCCATTGTACTTCTATCTCATCAACCTCTGCCATCGTGCTAGTCATAAAGGAAAATGTCTGGTACGATAGTAAAATCAAAGGAATATGCAGAGAATTTCAAAGAAAGATAGAAGGAAAATAATCATAATGCAAAGACGATAAAACTTCCAAAAGAAGTTAACTCCACGTATTTATACCCACCGCAATTAATGCGATGGGATACAGACAGTAGAGAGAGAAAAGGCAACCCAGTAGATAACTGCCACGTCACGCGGGAATTTCAAAAAAGGGAAAAAGTTGAACAGTCGGGTACAGTTACAGCCGTCATAAACGTCCTATCACCTGCACACGCTCCTGCGAGTGGCCAACTTGTCCTTTTTTATCATTATCCACAACCAACAAAAGATATTTTTCACTAGCTGGCAAGTCAAAAACCCCCAAATCCACAATAAGTCCAGAATTTCACCGCATAAAATACTTCACACGGAAGAAACGCTGGACTGGGGGGACTTATAGAGGTAGGGTACTAAAAAGACCCAAATACCCTTAAGGACTACCCGTGGGTCAATCAGAAGTCCTTCATAAGTCACCCACGGGACATATAAACCATCCGCATAATCATCTGAGGAAGGAACACCCTCATAGCGCATGCGGAAACACCACAGCACCCTCAAAGGTCATCCGCGGGAAGAGCTATCCTTCCGCGTAAATAACCACGAGGTAAACGCTCCGGGTTTAGCTGTCAACACATGATTGCCTTCTAGAAGATTTACCAATATCCAATCTGTCACACCCCGACCAAAGGCGGCGGAACATGCCGGGGTGCAACGATTGCTCATAAGCGCATGACACTATTTAAAGCGACAATATTTAACAAACTCATTTCATTTCACATCATCGAAAATGTCACATAACCAAATATTCATAACTCAAATACAACAAAATATAACAAAATATAGCAAATCAAATATTGTTCAGTTTTGCTAATATCCTAACGGTATTTGTGACGTTTTCTTCACCGAACTCCATAATCAACCTAGATGCAAACCTGTAACATTTCATAAAATAAAGTTTATCAACACAAAGGTTGGTGAGCAATTCATAAGTTTGAACAATAGATATATAGTATGAAAAGCCACAAAACTAGTATACAAAACCATAAATAATAGCTATAAACTTGGATAAATAGTTATCGCTAACAAGTTAGCGACACCCAACTATAAGGGGTTGCCAAATAGTTTAGGATTTTATAGTTATCGTTAATTTCATTACGTTAACGACACCTTGCCATGAGGGGTTGCCAAATGGTCTAGGATTTATAGTTCCACCATCCAAAAGCGATAAACACATAGTCAAATAAGCATAGAACACCAAATCGAGCAATTATTCAAGTAAGGTATACAACAACGTTTGTGGTTTAAGACCCAAGTATAAAACATTTAGTTTAGATAAGTTGAAATGTCACCCCCAAAATAAAAGATAGAAAACGGGGTATGAAGTTACTCACATTCAAGTAATAAACTTGAAAGATTGATTATTTGGAGATTTGCCAGAACGACGAGTTTAACGTATGAAGCCTAAATAAAAGAAAGTCTTGGATTTAGAAAGGTTGTCTTGAAGATCTCTAAATAAAATAATTGTTTCAAAAACTAATCAATTAAAGTTCAAGGTTTAAAATGTAACTATTTAAGAATTTATAATAATAACCCTTTTAAAAAATGTAAGTTTGCTCAAAACCGGGTTAAAGTATCTAACCTTAATATTTACTTAACCAATGTTAGGTAATAAGGTGGGGAAAATGCTAAAATGCAAGTTCCATTAGGCTAAAGATACTAAAACGGGTTTTTAACGAGTGTTCGGGTTGTCGGTTCGGGTCTTGACAAATGGTCAAACCCAAAGTCAACTTTCCAAAATATTAATTGTTATGAGATAACTCATTAAAACATACTAACACTTAACCAAGTATGTAGATCTATTGTTTAGAACTAACAACGCACGTTAAGCGAGTGTTCGGTTTTGTCGGTCCAAGCTATGTTATGAGATCAAGTTGGATCCAACTATTCCAAGTACTTAAGAAAATAATTAAAATCAGTTTGTAAACTATTTTTTTAAAGAAATATACAAGTCTTGATAACTAAAAACACACTTGTGTGTCTTAAGCGAGTAAAAGTCGGTATAGTTCGGTCTCCATCTCACAAATAGTTCATAGATGGTTTCTACATGCCCAAATATCATAGAACTTGTATATTGGTTTATAAATGAAGAAAACTTAAATTTTACAACAAAAAAAGTTAACTACAAGTCTTTTAAGCAAAAGTTTCGGTTTAGTTCGGTTTCCATCTCCCAACGAGTTCATAGATGGATTCCATATGCTTAATATCAAAGAACTTGTACAATGATTTTTGAAACTCAAATCTAGCAATAAACATGTTTAAACAACTATTTTAACAAAACTAGTAAACAAAAGTTCGGTTTCCGGTTTGGACTAGTTTCGGTTAAACCGAGGTTAGTCTTATACAAACCCACACCATGGAACTTGTAAATAAGATGAACAAACTAAAGGGTTAGAAGTTAGTCATAAGTGATATGTATAATAAGTTATGTGTGTGTAAATATATATTAAGAACACGAAGTCCTCCATGAAGCCTTGCCTTATGACATTCGAAACTTAACCAACCAAAGTCGGTGAAGTAACAAATAAAGGAAACAAGGGGTGTGTATTATATATATGTTGTACCACCATATTCAAGAGTTAGTAATGTTAGATGAACAAGTTAGAATGAAAGACTATAGTTAGTTTGACTTGAGAAGTCAAAACTTCAAGAATACATAAGAAATAACAACCTTGAATCTATGGAGTTTGAGAGAGTTTTTGGAGATGTAGCAAGAGTAAAATAAAGAAGATGGGTGTGTATATATAGGGAAGGAGTGAAGGGTTGGGTATAAAGATTCTTTTATGGTTTGCATAAAAATGGGTATGTTTAAATGGTCAAACAATGCATAATATAAAAAAATATATTTTATATATTTTAAATGACAAGATCCAATATTTTATATATTTGAAATGTTCGGGTTACAAACGGGTCGGGTTTACATAACAAAAGTGACCCGAAATTGACGAATGTCACAGCTTTCTTGGGCAATACGTGAGCCCCCGGCCAGTCAATTGATGACAAGTGGCAATGACGTTATAACCGTGCACATGACCAATATTCCCCATTAATCAATGGGAAAAAGACACGTGTCCAGGTTGTTATGCATGCACATGCAACGTATAGGATGAACCTGTCACATAAGGACACGTGTCCAGACGGTTATGCAGGCATCTTCTTAAAGGACAGCTGGCCCCAATCACCTTCCCACACCCTTCGGCTATAAATACTCTCTCAACCATCATGAGGTATTCATTCACTCCCACTGTACTCTCTCAATTTACTTAAGTGCTTATCTTCTACAGAACAGTACTTATTCTCACGCCGGAGGGTGGTTACGGGAAGAACCCCCCCCCCCTCTTGTCCTTCCCGTAACGAGCTCACGGTGTCTGTTTTGCAGGTGTTCGTCACTGGACTTTAGGCAATTGGGTTCATATTGTTTGGCAGTTAACCGTATCCTACCTTGTTGACTTATCGAATCCAGGACCCATACCCGAGGAATAGATCCGTGTTTATTCAGTTTCATAATATTAAGTTTTCTAAAAAAAAAAGAAGGTTAAGTCACTTAAGTGGAAAGATAGTTGTAAAATATTAATGGAAAGAAAGTGAAATAAGAGTCAGAGCTAACGAGGACGATTGAAAGGGTGTAGTCTTTTATCTTTATCCCTCCATGATCTCCAAAGGACGTATATATGAATGTGATAAAAATTATACAAATTGTTTGATTTTAATATATAATATTAATTAGTGTAGTCGTTTGTGGTATATATTGGACTGACATGCCGTAGGTTTATCCATAACCAAATGATTCCAAAGACAGTGGAGGAACATGACTGAAACTCCTTATCCACCAATGCCCAACACCCTGGAACGTACATACATCCACAACACTTTATACTTAACCATGGTTAACTTCATATATCATTTCACTTTTTTATATATTAAAAAAGTATTCAGTGTAATATTTATTTAGCATGAAATATATGTTCCAATAACTCAAAGCTTCTTAATTTCGTTATTCCCTTCTCTATATAACATATACAACTCCAAATTCCCTTACTTCATCGATCTGCTATTAATCGTTACATGATCAAAATAGATCAACTTATACGTACCGAGTCTGCGAGTCATGAGTTGTAATGGTTGCAAAGTTCTTCGAAAGGGTTGCAACGAGAGTTGCATTCTCAGGCAAAGCCTCACTGCCATACAAACACCACAAGCTCAGGCCAACGCCACAGTCTTTGTAGCCAAATTCTTTGGCCGTGCCGCCCTTTTGTCACTCCTCTCCGCCGTTCCTGACCACCAACGACCTGGTAATTAACTATAAATTGTATTTTATATATCTTTTAAAGATGAAGTGTTTGCTTCATATTATTGAAACCAATAATAATTAGAGTTCTAGTATCTAGCCCACGGACTGTGTGGTCAATACTAAAACCCTAAATACTATAGGTTACACTTACAATACATAATTATAATTAACACTTATTACATAGATTAATTTAAATGTATGTTTGCATGTTCAGCTTTATTTCAATCTCTATTGTTGGAAGCGTGTGGGAGGACTGTGAATCCGGTGAATGGTGCAGTGGGACTTCTATCGACGGGAAAGTGGCACATGTGTCAATCAGCTGTTGAGACGGTACTCCGAGGTGGAACCATACACGCAATGCCAGAACTGTTTTCAGTCAAGCCAACACGAAAACGGGTTGTCAATGAAAGTAGCAATGAGTGGACGCTGATGGAGTCATTGAATGTGCCTGAAACGACAACGTTGGAAATCGCTTGTAGTGAAACAAAGCTTCTGAATCTCTTTTGTTGAAAAACTTTGATTTTAATTAATAGAATATTTCATTAATTACAATAACAATGAGCCAATGAGCACATATATAAGTCATAAATTATAATTTAGAAAGTTGTAACACTCACAAAATTTAATTTTTCGAAATAGCTTATAAGTTATAAGTCATAAGGAGGTAAAATAAGGTATCCCAAACACCCCACAATTTTGGGGTTGGATCCTGAAATATATTCTAACTGGCCTTTGCATCCAACCAGGAGGCAAATAAGGATCCACATGTGGGCCCAAGTTGTCTTTTGTGACCCAAATGCACCTCTCTTTAAGTGGGCCTACTTTATATTGGGCTAAGAAAACAACGTCGCATTAAAGCCCATCCAGACAAATCACAGCCCCGGCTTCGGGATTGGAGTGACCACAATGGCTGGGAGGAGAAACAGTCACTCTCAACTTAGCTTGCATTATATGTATAAAAATTTGTGAATTTAAAAGTCTTAATTCTCAATGGCTATATTTAGTATTTCCAAAAAAAAAAAAAAGTACACTGTATACATAATTTGTGTATTACGTTTTTTATTTACAAATTACATCTTTTAGCTCCTTTCTCACACAAACACGAGCTTTAGGGACAATGAAATCGTGCCTACTTCACCTCTTACTTAACCTCAAATATGTTGTTAATTGATTTAGGCTAAATGCAATTATCAAAATTGATGTTTTTACTATTTGGAAAACCTTGTCATGCAATAAAGGATGTCAAAATAACCTTCCTCGGTGTCCTCCAAGCTAGATAGGGAATTATACAAGATTTCAACAAAAACTTGGAGCTTGACTATAACAAGCGATTAAGTGACATAATATATGCATGCATTAAACTGAATAATAAGATTGTATATAATAAAAATCATGCAATGTATTATTGGTTGGCTGATGATAACAAGGAAAAACCATCAATTTACAAACATGGAGCCCCGACATGATTTCAACTAACTATAGAGGTTTAAAGTTTACTCTCATTTTTGTTTTTTTAATGATAGAGGATCTCACGTGTAAACCTACTCTTTCTGAGCCATGTCCAAGGTCAACTCCTCGATCGCCAGGAGACCATACACCCTGATACATGAGAATCGGATAAAAACCGTAAACCCTTGCTCCCTGTCGGGTTCGAACCCGGGATTAAAGTACTGATTCGTCCCTTCACCCAGATGTCCTTCGATCGGCTCAAGTGAAAATCAAACATGCGTCTCTACTTAGAGAGGGCATGATTCTTACCACTAGACCAAATTAACAGGACATGTTTAAAGTTTACTTAGATGGTGAAACTTATCAAGTCTCTTAAAATCTAATCATATTTGTGTTTTATAATCAGGTAAATTGTGTCATTTTTATTATGTTCTTTTTAATTGTGTAGCTTTTATTTTTTATTTGTAAAAGATATGTTTTTTTTTTATTTCAATACATATTTTATTTGAAATAATAAAAAGCAAAAAACCTGCTTAGTATTAAAAACTATTTTATCATAAAAATGATGATAATGTGAAATATAAGAATATGTAACAACATTTTTAGGTTGAAGACAAAAGAAATAAATGTTTTTAACCCTTTGGATGGGAGATGGCTGAAGATATCTGTTTGATTTACTTTTTTAATAGGATTTGGATAAAATACAAATTAAATTAACGTGTTAATTGTGAGAAAAGTAATACAACAAAGTTTAATTATAGTATAGTGTAATTACAGTAAAATGTAATTACATAATTACACTACTTGACAGTTAGCACATTAATTTATTCTGTACATTAGCTTTCCCCCTTTTTAATATAACCTATTTGATCCATAAAAACAAAATATAATTCAAGGGCTATTCATAATAAACATGCGTCCACAACTAACAACTATTCCACTGCAGGTGCAAATTGTGTACAACTGCACCATTCTCACTTGTGTGTAGGGAGTACAAGAGGATTTAAAAAGAATAATTAATTAATATATATGTATCTTTATATATACATACAGTTGGTTACATATGTTAAGAAGGTACAAAATACAACAAACAACTCCCGCCAAAAAGAAGGTACAAAACCAAACCACAAAGGAGAAAGTGGGAGATCAGCAGGTTATTAGTTATTTTACTACCGATAATTTTGATGTAATGTTAGCGATTTTTCATCAGCAACATCGACTCGCTTGTAACATATGTGTTCTCAAACTACAATCCTTTACCTGTCAAGGGTATTATTGTAATTAGACAAAGTAATCAACTTCATATCATACAACAGATTCACATATGATTAATGCAAACAACAATGCACCCCTGCAAACGAGCTGCATCAAGTGGGCCCAAAATATTCTCAGCTAAATATTTTTAACTGTTTATGATTTCAAATCATCAACTATAATTAATATTTTTATAAATTTACCTTGAGGGCGGATAAAACGGATAAGAAATCTTTGCAAACCCTAAGCAAAGCTCCCTCTTTTGCAGACACTTTTACAATTTTGGTCACCAATAAATTCACTTCTTCAACCTGAAAATCCACATCATGTGTTATGTCCACCTGCTGCTACTTGGTTTGAATACGACTCCTCCAAAAATAACATTTTATTTTATAGAAAAAGGTATAAGTGAAACACAAAACCTGTAAACAAAGAGAGTTCATTAATGAAGATGAACCCATTGCCTGCATCACATCAAGTGCTGAATTTATGGCATCTTTCATGCTTTGGAGGTCAACCTAGCAAGATCATCATCATCATAAAGTTTTGATCTTTTGAGATCTTGATAAACAACATCATAAAGTTCGCTTTGGAGGTCAACCTAGCAAGATCATCATCATCATAAAGTTTTGATCTTTTGAGATCTTGATAAACAACATCATAAAGTTCTCAGCTCTGATCTTGTCGCTACTTGAAAAACACCAAATAATAAAGTTTTGGTGTTTTGAGTTCTTGAAAAATCCCATAATAAAGTTTCAATATTTTTGGGTTTTGAAACCTTTGAGTTCTTAAAAAACTATCGTACAGTTTTGATCTTTAGATTTCTTGTAAGTCGAAACTTTTAGTTATTGAAAAATGTATAATCAAAATTTTGATATTTTGAGTTGTTGAAAAACACCACCATAAGTTTTGATCTTTGAGTTCTTGAAAACTCCATCATATAGTCTTGATCTTTTGATTTCTTACAAGTCGAATCTTTCGAGTTCTTGAAAATGTTTTATCAAGTTTTGATCTTTAGAGTTCTTGAAAAACATCATCATCAAGTTTTGAACTTTAGAGTTCTTGGAAAACACCATCATACAGTTTTTAATTCTGAGTTCTCAAAATCATGTAATGATAACATAGAATAGAAAAGGCACATACTGTTGCTCCTGCAGCAACTGGAAGACGAAGGGTGCTAGCTTTCAAAGCTTCAATGGCTCCAAGCAATGATATAGAATGGTTTTTGTCTAAATAACCCCAATCTTCGAGAAAACCCATCTACATTTATTCAACAAAACAATTGTTAAAAAATACACTCTATTTCCTCTTTCAGTTTCATAATCCATGCTAAATTTATATTATTTCATGACAACAATAAACACTTTCTGAAAATAGCATAACTTTCGGGTATTTACTATTTATGCATTTTGTTAATACTTGCATTTAGCCATTTACTACAGCGTGTTTGTGATTAAATCTAAACGCATTGCATCAAATACAATACACGAATAAACTTACTTGTGCCTTAAGAAGCGATGCTAATTTCAGCTTTTGCCTCAAAAGTTGCAATCTATGTCTTTTTCTCGTCAACGAATCACGCAAATCCGAGATAGTAATCCACGCATTCCATAGATTTTCCTAAACAACATAAAACCAACTTTAAAAACAAACATCAATATATCCAAAAAACCATTTTAAAACCAAAAAAACATATCTTCTTAAAATGATCATACCTCAATACTAAGTTTTTGCTTCAATACTATATCTTCATTCCTAGCATTTACAAACCGCCACTGCAATAGCCGATTATACAAAAGCCTCAAAACATGCGCATCAAGAAACAGATTTCCACTCACTTTTCCTCTTCTAACATCAACCGCAAAACTAAGTACCGATGGCACCTCACTAACATTATTATCAAATCCAGAAACCAAACGCCTGCGAGGACTCATCATTCTATTTGGTGACGGCGTCATCACAAACTTATTCGGTGACGACGGTCTTACTCTATTCGGTGAAGCCATCGTTCTTGCTGACTTTAAAGAATTACTATCACTCGAAAATCTTTTCGAATTCAAGTTTTTCGAAAGCGGTGAACTTGAATCTTGCAACCTCCTCATTCTACTATTAGTTTCTTGCCAAAACTTTGGTGACACAATAATCCCACTACGCCCGATTCGTAAATGGGTCGGCCCGTTTTCTTGAACACCTGAAGTGCTACCAGAAGAAGCACTATCCGTATCCGAATACGAATCTTTACCCGAATTCCCATCTGGGTTATGTTTATTAGGGTTTAAAACATCAATTGAAGTGGCGTTCGGTTGTCGGGTTCTACTGGGCTTAGTATTCTCAATATGATCAGTGTTTCGAATAAAGGTAGGTGATTGATGATGGGTGATTTTGGTTTTACTGATTGGAAGTGAAAAGGATGCACCTTGAAACGAAACTGATACACTTCTTGTCGACGTGGCAGCGGCACCGGAATCTGGTCGCCGGCGGTCAACGGAAAGCGACCGTTTTACTGCCGGAGGAGTCGAGTTTCTTGAAATTAAAGGAGATTGTGACCTTCTAGAAGGTGTTAGTGTGCGTAATGATGATGAATTGGAAGAAATTGAAGGTGAATGCTTCTTGGACGGAAACAATGTTTGGTTTCTGGTTGTGGTTTTTGTTGTTTCAGAAACCATCATTGACGGGCATACATACATACATACATACATATAGTGACCTCACATTGTCGAATTAAACCATGAAAATATCAAGCTGAGTTTTCCTGCAGACAGGATGGGTTGGGAAACGTTAATTGTTATAATATGGAAGTCTTAATAATAATTTATGAAGAAACAGTTAACCTAATTATTAAATAAACTTTTTTAAGGTATATTAATCTTTATTAATCTCAACTATTACTTTTTGTTCGTTGGTTGTCTCAACTAACGAATTGGCTTCTGATAGTCACAACTTATAACGTATTTGTTCTCAGCGGTCCACGACTAACAGAATTCTAACGACGTTCGGAAAAACGTTTTAGCTGGAAAACTCAACATTTTCGTCCCAAACATCTTTGTAACTTTGT